>NW_006203903.1:67203-78343 GCF_000334495.1 Tupaia belangeri chinensis
TTTTTTTTTTTTGGGTGGGGGGTCCTCTCTCCATTATCACTGTAGTGTGTCTAGGGTAGATTTCATTTAAAATGCCCTACTTGTATGTTATCTTTCTTCTATTTGTGTGCTTGTTATTGCAAATATTTAGACAAATTAAGTTCATTAGCCAATCAATTAAATGGGGAGGGGTGGCTAGGCATCGAAAGCAATCATGGAAACCAGAGACAATGGGAGGAGGGTTGGACAGAGCAGAGGGTTAGGGATAGGGAATCAAGGATGGCAAAAAAGAAAAAGAAAAAGAAAAACGCAAAATATACAAGACATAAGAAATAAAAAAATGTTGATAACACGTATGTTGATGTGCTTGATTGAGCCAACAGACAGTGTATTTTGTATGAAAAATTCATTTTGTATTCTGTAATGATGTATAGCATATTAATGTTAAAAAATAAAAATAAAAAACATAAAAAAAAGTTTCTGTCAAGCAAAAGACACAGTAATTAGTGTGAATTGACAACCCTAGGAATGAGAGAATATTTTTGTAAGCTATTCCTCAGATAAGGGAGTGATAACCAGAATACACAAAAAAGTTAACCCAATTAAAAGTTGGGCAAATGCCTGAACAAAAAACTGTCTAAGGAAGACATATGAATAGTCAAAAAGCATATAAAAAAAATGCTCAACATCCCTCATTATAAGAGAGATACAGATTAAAACCACAATGAGTTACCACCTAACACATGTTAGAATGGTAAAGAATAAAAATATGAAAAATGTTGTATTGGAAGGGTTGTTGTGAAAGGGGAATTCTCCTTCACTGTTGATAGGAATGTAAGTTGGTCCAGCCACTGTGGAAAACAATATTGGGGTCCTTTGAAAATCTACAAATTGAACTACTGTATGATCCAGCAATTCCACTACTGGCTATCTACCCAAAGGATAAGAGAACAGCAGGATAGTGCTTGCACATCTGTGTTTATTATGACATTATTCATAATTGCTAAGATATAGAACTAAGAATCTACAACAGATGAATGAATTTAAAACTTGTGGCATATATGCTCTATAGAATACTATTCCGCCATAAAAAAAAAAAGACCCTGGCATTTAATAGAAAGTGAATAAGTATGAAAAATTTACTGCTGAGTGATGCAAGCCAGGCATGAAGGAGACATTGCATGTCTCCACTTAATAAATACCTACTGGCTGCACTCTACAGTGGAAACTGAAAGTTTTGAATATATAGAAGCATGGAAAATGTTTAGATTCTAGAGACAGTGTGAGTAGGAGGTGGGAGAAAGAGGAAAGGATGAGGAAATAAATTAAGAAGAAAAAAGAGAAGCAAGATATTTATGGGGCTCAGAAATGGATGATTACCTGTTGATGATAATGTATGGTATCTTCATCTGGACTGGTGTGAAGTGTATTCATGCTGGGTAAATTCACATTACAAGCTGTAATGATGTAAAGTGATGGAATGTAAAAAAATATATATTTATTCATGAAAAAAAAGGGAGCACTGCTAAGTGATATCCAACAACTAATATCAGCCACTTCCTCCAAAGTTATGAAAACAGAAGAATTGGCAACCCAGAATGGCCTGCACTTTGGATCCACTGACACAGAAGATATTTAAAATGGTTTTAGTAGTTAAACTTGTGGGAAGTTTTGGAGTATATTTTTTCTTTAATAAGAACACAAGCCAAGATTTCAGGCGAACAATGAACAATAAATTTCCTTCCATCCTAGAAATTTTCAGAAACCCAATGAGCAATCTGAAATGGGATAGAGAACACAGTCAAGAAAAATGGTTGAACAGCAAACTTAGGACAAATCCTCACATTCAGTATCCCATCTGAGCTGTTTGAGACCTTCGGGAGAAGAAAGAGGAACTTTTTACACTGCAGACTTTTGGATGCCTCATAGCACATCCTACTGAGTGACAGGAACTTTGGCTCTGTGGTGACTTGAGTTTTCCACTCACCATGAAAGTCAACTACTTGTTTATTGCTTTTCCTCTATATTTATTGTAAAATATTAATGATTTACAAATAAAAAACTAAGGAAGGAAAAGGAGCAACTACTCTAATGATCTTTTCCCACTGGGCACTACTACTGGTAAAAGAATAGAAACCAGCTGCAGGTTGAATATCTATCAAAAATGGTTAGAACCAAGTTTCAGGTTAAGACTTTTTATGAAATCTAAGTATTATGAAAGTTTGACAATTTTTGGAGAGATATTCTTTTCCTATAGAACATGTGCACTCACTAGAGAGCCCAAAAGAGATAAAGACAGAAATCATAAATCACCCACAGGGAGAATGGCCATACCACAATCCCAACTCCTCCATTCTCTTTTCTAGGTTTTGGGGACATATGCACACTGCCTGAAATGAGTTTCAAGCCATCGGGTCCAGGACTTGAGCACCCTTCAGCCATATTGGAATTCAACACCTCAATCACCATGCCACCTGCTAGCCTTGTAGAGTAATTTTATGCAGTCATTTTGAATTGTAGCATTTTGAGAGTGACCTGTCATGTGAGGTTAACTTTTGAATGTTCCACCTGTGGCATCATGTCGGTGCTCAAAACATTTCAGATTTTGTGGCATTTCAGATGTTGGATTAGGATTGCTCAGTCTGTACTATCAGTATCAGAAATAACTGGAGCTGACATGTGGCATGTTGGCTAAGGTGCTGGACCCTTACATAGAAAATTGTTGTTTGAGTCCTGAGCCTGGTGGCTTGTGTCCTCATTTTTCCACTCTCTCTCTCTCTGGTCAAATTAAAAAATAATAATAATAGAGAAAGTTTAATATATTTTTTTAAATATCAGAAATAAGTAAAATGTCGAGGGATCAGCAGTTGGCATAATGGTTATGTTGCTGGACTCCCACATAGTTGAGTACAGTTTGAGTCCTGGACCCAGTGGCTTAAACTCATGCTGGGCACGTGTGTGTGTGTGTGTGTGCCCAAGATCCCAAGAGGAAAATGGAGGAAAAGGGATTGTGACATGGCCATCCCCCTGGGGGGTGATCTCTCACTTTCTATCTCTCTGTCTCTCTCTTTCTTTCTGGTGAGAGTACGGGCCCTATAGCAAAAAGAAACTCTCAAAAAAAAAAGGGAACCAGCAGTTAGTGTAATGGCTATGTCGCTGGACTCCCACGTAGTCGACCGCGGTTCACGTCCCGGACCCAGTGGCTTAAAACTCACGCCGGGTGCATGTGCATGTGTGCCCAAGATTCCGAGAGGAGAATGGAGGAGAAGGGATTGCGGTGTGACCATCCCTCCTGGGGGGTGATTTCTCGCTTTCTGTCTCTATGTTTCTCTCTGTCTGTCTGGCGAGCGCACGCGCCCTACAGAGAAAATCTCTCCAAAAAAAAAAAAAAAGAAAGAAATAAAATGTCTACAAAGCTTATAAGGTTACTTAACAAACTCATACTATGTTAAAATAGTCCAGCTCCATAGAGAATGAAATAATTTTCATAATCTTTAATCTTGTTTTGCTGTGATCTAAATGCTTTTTAGACTTATGAGCTCTCCAGAGGGGGAGATGAAAAGGTCATTTCTTACAGTTGTAATATATATCAAGGCCCTTTAAAATATTTATTTTTAAAAATAGTTATTTATTTTATTTATTATTTTCTTTATTTAAGAAAAAGCAATGTGTGTGAGTGAGTGAGAGAGAGAGAGAGAGAGAAAGAGAGGAGAGAGAGAGAGAGAGCCATTAAGTCTGGGAATAAAACCATGATCATCCATATGAGAGTTAATGGACTCTGTGGCAGACTGTAATTGGACTTACTTAACTCTGTGAGCATCTTGGATTATACTAATTACTGTAAGAATATATAGTCTCTGGGTATAAACCGTGTAGTTTTATTTGCTATGCCAGTACCATTCTAGTATCAATAAACAATTTTATTTGATCTTGAAACCCAAAATTTATTTTCTCAATGGAATGTTTGCTGCAAACTCATTAAGTTACACTGAAACTGAAGTCTCTTCTGAGTGTTTTGTTTTGTTTTTATTTGTTATAGGACACATGCACATATCAGAGTGAGAAACAAACACACACACACACACACACACACACACACACACAGACAGAGAGAGCACAAGAGTGAGCACAAAAGTGAGAAAGCAAGCTGTCAGGTCCAGGACTCAAACTGCAGCCATTCATGTGAGAGTTCAATGACTTAACCACCTTGCTACCTGCTGGTCCCCTCTTAGTGGTTTTAATATTTCTGAAAGGAGTAAAACTGGAACATTTCTTTAAATGTGGAAGAATTCTTTAGTATCCTGATATATACCCAGGTATTTTGTTGTTGTTGTTGTTGTTTTTTTTCTTTCTGAGAGAGAGCATTCTCTTTTGGACAAACAACAAAAGTTTTCCTATAGAACCACTGTAATTTGATGTGAATTAGCATTAACATTTCATATGGTTTTCAATTATTAAGCTAATAAAGAAATATTTTATATTATTTTCATTGTTGTATATGTGCTAACAAACAGTGGACAAAGTTTATGAAAAGAAGTATCTCTATATTTTTGCACAGTGACTGCAGCCAGCTTTAGGTAGGGGCTTGGTACCCAAAGCTTAATTGTTGGGAGGCTCTATAGGAAGGGTGTATGCATGTTCCCCGTGCATGTGTCCTGGTCATTACTCATCACAGCCCCTTGAAGTCATTGCAGCATGAAGAAGTTATTTATTTAACTGGAAATGAACAAAATTATTAGTTTGCAAAGTGTGAGAAAGTAAAATTTGGCCATCCTCATTTTATATTGACCAGGTACTTTTTGCCAGGAAATATTTACTTGTCATATTTATTTGTAGTTTGCCTGCCACTACAGTAGAGTTTTCCAACTCAGTATTTAAAAATAATTATTTATTTAATATGTTGAATTATTATTATTTTTCTAATTTGCTGTAGGAAATGTGCAATCATCAGAGCAAAACAGAGGGAGGGAGGGAGGGAGAGAGAGAGAGAGAGAAAGAGAGAGAGAGAGAGAGAGAGAGAGAAAGAGAGAATGCAAACCACCAGCTCTGGGACTCAACTGAGGTCTGCCATGTGGGAGTCCAGCACACTAATTACCAGGCCACCTGATGGCACTTTTACAACCCAGTTTATTACTGGCCTTTTATATCAGATCACTGAAGGCCCAAATATTGAGGACAGAAAATAGTACATGTAGGTTGACTGACTAATCAATATATGTGATTGATTTGGCTAAACTATTATGTACGTGCAGTATGGAGATTAATTTGGTAGAATTACCATTTTGATTACATTAATTCTTTCCATCTAGGAACATGGGGTGTTCTTCCACCCTTTTTGCTGTCATTTTCAATATACTTTTTAAGATTTTAATAATTTTCTTTGTAAAAGTTTTTGACTTCCTTAGCTAGATTTATCCTTAGGTACCTTATACATTTTGTAGCTATGGTAAAAGGGATTCCTTTCTTCAGATCTATCTCGTTCAACTTTTCATTTGTATATCGAAATGCTATAGATTCTTGGATGTCCATTTTGCATCTTGTCCCTTTACTGTATTCCTTTATTACTTTGAGAAGTTTTTTCATGAAAGCCTTTGAGTCTTTTAAGTAAACCATCATGTTATCTGCAAATGAAGCTATTTTAAACTCTTCTTTGCCTATTTGAATGCCTTTTATATTATTCTTTTTTCTTATTACATTGGCTAAGACTTCCAGCACTAAAATGAAAAGAATGGAGAAAGTTATTAGCCTTGTCTAGTACTGGTTTTTAGTGGGAAAGCTTTTAGCTTTTTTCCATTCAGTGTGTTAGCTATAGGTTTTTCATATATGGCTTTTATACCAGTCTTGCTGAGAGTCATAATCATGAAAGGATGTTGTATTTTATCAAATGCTTTTGCTGCATGAATTGAAATGATTACATGGTTTTTACCTTTCTGTTAATATGGTGTATTCTGTTTCTGACCTTATGTTTGTTGAACCACCCTTGCATCCCTGGAATAAAGCCTACCTGGTAGTGATTAATAATCTTTTTCTATATATTATTGGATACAATTTGCAAGTGTCTTGTTGAGAATTTTTGCATCTGTGTTAATTCAAGATATTGGTCTGTAGTTTACCTTCTTTGTCATGTCTTTATCTGTTTTGGGAATGAGTATTATGGAGCCTTTATAAAGTGAATTAAGGAGGTTTTCTTTCTTTTGAATCTTTAGAAAGAATTTGAGTAGAATGGGGGTTAACTCTTTTTTAAACCTTTTGTAAAATTCAGAAGTGAAGCCTTCAGGCCCTGGGCTTTTTTTGTTGGGAAGTTATTTATTACTATTTCAATCTCATGGCTTGTTATGGGTCTATTCAGATTTTCTATGCCCTCCTGATTCAATCTTGGTAGATTATATCCATCCAGGAATTTATCTATCTCCTCCATGTTCTCTTGTTTGTTGGCATTTAGGTGCTATTAGTATCCTCTAATGATGTTTTGTATTTTTATTGTGTCTATTATAATGTTGCCTGCTTCATTACATATTTAATTCATCTGGTTTCTTTTATCTTACCAGTCTAGTTAATGGTGTGTCAATCTTGTTCATCTTTTCAAAGAACCAGCTTTTGCTTTCATTTATTTTTTTTCTTTTTTCTTTTTTTTTTTTGGAGAGGTTTTTGCTATAGGGTGTGTGCACTTGCCAGACAGACAGAGAGAGATAGACAGACAGAAAGTGAGAAATCACCCCCCAAGGGGATGGCCACACCGCAATCCCTTCTCCTCCATTCTCCTCTTGGGATCTTGGGCACACATGCACATGCGCCCGGCGTGAGTTTAAGCCCCCGGGTCTGGGACATGAACTGTGGTCGACTACGTGGGAGTCCACCGACATAGCCATTAAGCTAACTGCTGGTCCTGTTTCCATTTATTTTCTGTATAGTTTGCTTAATTTCTATTTCATTTATTTCTAGTCGAATCTTTATTGTTTCTTTTGTTTTTGTTGTTGATGTTTTTCCAATTCCAAGTCATGATGTTAAGTTGCCTATTTGCCATCTATCCATCTTTTTCTTACGTGTGCTAATTGCTATGAATTTCCGTATTATGACTGCTTTTTTTTTTTCCTTTTTTTTTGGAAAGGTTTTCGCTCTAGGGCACGTGCGCTCGCCAGACAGACAGAGAGAGACATAGAGACAGAAAGCGAGAAATCACCCCCAGGGGGGATGGTCACACTGTAATCCCTTCTCCTCCATTCTCCTCTCGGGATCTTGGGCATGCACGCACATGCGCCCGGCGTGAGTTCTAAGCCTCCGGGTCTGGGACATGAACCACAGTCAACTACGTGGAAGTCCAGCGACATAGCCATTACACTAACTGCTGGTTCCCACCTATTATGACTGCTTTTGAGGTGTTCAATAGACTATGGATACTCATGTACTCATTATCATTTGTTTCCTTAAATTTTTAGTTTTGGTCTTAATTTCTTCAAGAGTTAAGTCATTCAGAAGTAAGTTGTTTAGTTTCCATGTGTTTGTGTTTATTTGAGAATTTTTCTTGAAATTAATATCAAATTTAATTCCATCACGGTCAGATAAGATGCTGGATATAGTTTCAATGTCTATGAATATATAAAGGTTTATCTGTGTCCTTTCATAATGTCAATTTTTGAAAAGGTTCCACGCAGGGATAGGAAAAATGTATATATTGTAGTCTTAGGAAGGAAAGTTCTATAGATGTCTGTCAAGTCCATTTTATTTATAGTCTCATTAAGGTCCTGTATCTCTCTGTTTATTCTTATTTTTTGGGGGGGAGGGGAGAAGATTTTGCTATAGGGCATGTACACTTGCCAGAAAGACAGAGAGAGACAGAGAGACAGAAAGCGAGAAATCATCTCCCAGTGGGGATGGCCATACCGCAATCCTTTCTCCTCCATTCTCCTCTTGGGATCTTGAACACACACGCACATGCACCTGGGGTGGGTTTAAGCCACTGGGTCTGGGACTCAAACTGTGGTCAACTATATGGGTGTCCAGCAACATAGCCATTATGCTAACTGCTGGTCCCTCTCTCTGTTTATTCTTTATCTAGAAGATCTGTCTAAAGGACATAATGAGGTATTGAGATTCCCAACAATTATAGTATTGCAACCTATCTGTCATTTTAGCTATTCAGCCTTTCCTTTACATATTTACGTGCTCCTGAGTTGGGTGCATAGGTATTTGTAAGTGTTATGTCTTCTTGATAAATTAGCTCATTTACTAATATATAATGCTCTTCTTTGTTTCTTCTCAGTTTTTGTCTTGAAGCCTATTTTGTCTGAAATCAATATTGCACCTCCAGCCCTTTTTTGATTTCCATTTGCATAGAATATCTTTCTCCAGCTCGTCACATTCAGTCTACTATGCCTTTATCCATAAGATGACTTTCTTGTAGGCAATAGATATAGGGTTTCTAGTTTTCTATATGTCAATTCAGCCAATCTGTGTCTCTTGATTGCAGAATTTAATCCATTAATGTTCAATGTTATTATCAATATATTTAGACATGCTCTTATCATTAAGTGAGCCATTTTCTTGGTTGTTTTTTTGTTCTTGTATATCTGTCTCTATGACATTTTGGTTTTCCTGGATAGCAGTTCCTTCAGAACTACTTGAAGAACTGATCTGGAGTTGGTAAATTCTTCCAGATTTTGTTTATCTGAGAATGTTTTTCATCTTTTTTCATATCTGAAGGATAATCTTGTGCATAGTATTCTTGGTTGAAATTGTTTTTCACTTAACACTCTGACTGTATTTACCCATTCTTTTCTTCCCTACATTGTTTCTGACGAGAGGTCCAATGTTAGCCTGATGTGATAAATTTTGTAAGTAACTTGATTATTTCCTCTTGCCAATTTTAGTATTTTGTCTTTTTCTGTGGCTTTGGACAAATTGGCTCTAATGTGCCTTGGAGAGGATCTTCTAGGGTTGATTCTATTTGGGGTTCTATATATTTCTTGAGTCTGGATATTTGAACACCTCTCTAGGTTTGGAAAGTTTTCTTCTAAGATTTCATGGAATAAATTATTAATGCCCTTAGTATTTTGTTCCTCTTTTAGGATACAAATTATCTGAATGTTTAGGCACTTGAAGGTATCTAGTATTTCTTATGTATTTCTTCATTTTTCTTGTCTGTGTTCCCAGTCTTTTTGATAATTTTTCCTAGTCAGAGGTTTTGTCTTCTACATTAAAAATTTGGCCTTCTGTCTGATCTAATCTACTTTTAATACTTTCAAGGGAGGTTTTAATTTTCTATATCACATTCTTCATCTCTAACAATTCCATTTGATTCTTTTTTTATAGTGTCTATTTCTTCTTTCAAATTGTGAGAAAACTTCCTCATCTCCTAGAGCTTGTCTCTTTTCTCTTGAATCTCATTTAGTTTGGTCAGTATAAATATTCTGAACTGTTTATCCAACATTCCCATGAGTTCCATTATGTTGTCTATGAGTAATGAGAAACTAATGTTTTCCCTTTGGGGAGAGACATTTTGTTGGTTGCTCATATTTCTTGTGCCTCAGTAATGGCTTCTACTCATCTTTCTAAATTATTCAAGGTATCATTAAACGTTCATAGGCATACAAGAGTAGGCAACTGGCAATCACTCTTCTGCTCCACCTCCTCATTTCTCACCAGTACCTTGCACTATTGTCATTTAACCTGGGTGACCCAAAGTCCTCCCTGTTTCTAGAGAACAGGTGTTCCCGAACTTAAACACTGAGCTTCAATTCAGAAACAAAGAAGAGATTATGTGGTGTGCATTGCATGCAACACACTTTAGAAAATGCTGAAGTTCTGACAGACCCAGCAGCCGGCCTCTGGCCAGCCAGCAATCCTGAAGCAGGGACACTGCTTGCTCCCTCACCTCACCTGCAGACTCCCAGCCCAATCACCCACCCCTTAGCCTCTCCTGTCCCCAGCATCATGCCACAGACCCAGCAGCAGGCCTCTGGCCAGCCAGCGATCCTGAGGCAGGGACATTGCTTGCTCCCTCACCTCACCTGCAGACCACCAGCCCAAGCACCCTCCCCCTAGACACCTCAGTAGATTACCCCTCTTGATACCACATTGGTAAAAACAGTACAATAGAGACTTCGGCAAACAATAATTTGCAGCAAAAGGAAAAGTCACTTACTCCTAGCCAGAGAAACGTTCCAGCAAGAGGGATTCAAAGTGAATATATCTTCCAATGGCTAGAAGTAGAAAAAGAGCCTCAGGTATGAATAAACAAGGAAATACGTCTCCAACAAAGGTACAGAATAACTCCCCCCCACCTTTCGTGCTAATGGATGACGTTACCAAAATGTCAGACAAAGAATTTCAAACATTTATGGTGAACAAATTTTTTGAGTTGGAACAGAAAAAAGAAAACGAACTACAGATGAGGAAGTCATTCCAAGATATGAAAGAAGAAATGGACACTCTGAGTAAGAACCAGATGGAGCTATTAGAGATAAAGTCTGGAATAGAAGAAATCAAAAACTCCCTTGAAAGTATTAAAAGTTGATTAGACCATGCTGAAGATTGAGTCTCTGATGTAGAAGATAAAACTTCTGACCTAGAAAGAACCGCCAAAAAGAGAAAATAACAACAACAACAAAAAAACCCACGAGGATAATACACAAGAAATACTAGATCCCATAAGATGCCCAAATATCAGAATAATTGGCATCCCAGAAGGTGAAGAAACTAATAACAGCATAGAAAATCTATTCCATGAAATCCTGGAAGAAAATTTCCCGAGTCTAGAGAGGCACTCTAGCATCAAGACCCAAGAAATACAAAAGGACCCCAGTTAGAATCAACCCCAGAAGATCTTCCCCAAGGCACATCATAGCCAGACTATCCAAGACCACAGATAAGGACATGATTCTAAAACTGGCAAGAGAGAAAAAAGAAGTGACATACAAAGGTCATCCCATCAGGCTAACTCTGGACTTCTCAACAGAAACAATGCCAGCAAGGAAAGAAAGGGAAATGTATTGAAAGTACTAAGAGAAAAACAATTTCAACCAAGATTATTGTATCCTGCAAGATTATCCTTCATTTGGGAAAAAAAGATTAAAATCTTCTCAGACAAAGAAGACCTGAAAGAATTTGCCAGCACCAGACCAGCTCTTCAAGAAACCCTGAAGAAAGTACTGTTCCAGGAAAA
>NW_006203903.1:82055-85994 GCF_000334495.1 Tupaia belangeri chinensis
CACTTAATATATACCAAATGTCCACACTCTATAACTGAAACAGACAGGCTAAAGGATGTACAAACACAAAAGGTGGATGTGAATGCCAGATGTATTGTGTGTGGAGGAGTGGGGTCTGGGGAAAAACATTTGAAGGTGGGATATGAAGACAACATTGTTGAGACAGGAGGGTAGTGTTATATTTTGATCAACTTGACTGGGGAGAAATGTTCATATATTAAAATGATCACCTTGTAACCTTAATAATGTAATTGAATGTATTTAAAAATGTAAATAAAAATAAATAAATAAATAAATAAATAAATAAATAAATAAATAAAAACTCAAGAAAATACAAACTCAAGAAAACAAAATGCTGTAGTTCTGAGAGTTAAAAGGCGGATTGGGGAGTGGATGCGCCATGGGACCCAGTTGTTCATCCCTCCAGCCACAGGCAGCCTGCTGGATGGCAAGCCACTTCACTGCAACAGGTGTCCAGGTGGGGTGGGGACAGGGCACAAGATCATCTCAACATCCCAAGCAACAAGCCTGAGAGTCCAAAGGTGAGTCAAGAGATGGAACTTAAATCTGCTGCAGGTCTTCAGATTTCTAGTATGATATGCCATTAATTAACACCTCTGTATATTCTTCTCACTTCATTCCTTAATAACATAATTCCAACTAGTTTTGCTGTGGGAAAAATGCATACTTTTAGAAAAATATGTAGCTCAAGAGCCAAGAGATTATTTGTTAAAGTTTTTGGTTTCCAAATGAATTTTATTCTCAGTTTACCAAGAATCCCTTGTTTCTCATTCATAGACCCAACCTCCCCATGGGTGGCTCAGCTACTCACTCAAATACATGAGAAGGATACCATCCTGACTACCACCTCAAATAATATCAAGATTACTGCTCAGAAGTGACTGGCAGGGTCCTACCAGAAGACACCGACACCCTCCTAGGAGTCCAATTCCTGTCTTGACACTTTCATTAATGCTACACTTCTACAGGAACATCTTCCCATAACAAGACTGTTTTTTTTTTTTTTTTTTTTCTCACACATTTGCTTCACTCTGGTTTGTAGCAAGTCTGCAACTCCCACATTTGGCAAAGGGATTTATTAAAGAAAAACCCAAACTCTAAATCAAATGGTCACATACCACTTTGAATTATTTCTATTGAACCAAAGATATAAAACTAAGAAATTGCCACACTATCTCAACAGGTGGAAAGAGACTTTTTAGCAATCCTGGGTAGCTTCTTTAAGTTTCTTTTAAAGACTAAATAGTACTGGATAGGTTTTTTTTTTTTGAGAGTTTTTTTTTTTTTTTTTTTGCTATTAAGGTGAATGCGCTCACCAGAGAGACAGAGAGATAGACAGCGATAAATCACCCCGGTCCCCCCAGGGGGAATTGCCAATGCTGTAATCCCTTCTCCATTCTCCTCTTGGGATTTTGAACATGCATGCACATGTGTCTGGCTTGCGTTTCAAGCTGCCCGGTCGGAGACTCGAACTATGGATGGCCACATGGGAGCCTAGCACCCTAACCACTACACTCCCCCTTTTCCTACAGTGTGTGTGCACTCATCAGAAAGACAGAGAGAGACAGAGAGACAGAAAGCAAGAAATCACACTCCAGGGGAGATGGTCATGCCATAATTCCTTCTCCTTCTTTCTCCTCTCAGGATTCTGGGCATGCCAGGATCCTGGGCATACATGTACATATGCCTGGCATGAGTTTAAGCCACCGGGTCCAAGACTCGAACCAAGGTCAGCTACATGGGAGTCCAATGACATAGCCATTATGCTAACTGCTGGTCCCAAGTACTGGATAGTGTAAGCTGTAATTAAAAACAGAAGTACTTCATCACCTGTCTCTCTCCTTGCTCTTCAAATGCAAATTAAGCACACCAAAAGGTTGATAACAGAGCAAGCTAAGACAATTACTGCACCTAAAGAATGTAAAATACTATAAAAATGTGGGCACAAGAAATAATGAATTCTTATTAAAGATTATGCAATGTTCATGAAATGTAAATGAACTTTAGGTGATATTTTGCTTGCACTTCTTTGAATTTATAAGGACAAATGAGTTTTAGTTTGAGCAAAATTCATACTCTCCACAGCAGTTGACCACACAATTTAGATCTGATTAGAGGAGGCTTTAACAGCACCTCTGATAGATCCTCAGTCATCCACTGCCCTTTATATCAAAGGCCATTTGGTTCCACTCCAAGGATTGCCAAATTCAAAACACATCTCATAATTCTAAGGCATATTTCAGGTTATTCACTTAAACAAACAATATGTTCTAAGAACTCATTTCCAGGCAAAGCAAAAAAGGCCTTAATAATGGGACACAGAAAAACACTAAATAAAAAAGTAGTAAAAGAAACACAATTATTCTTTTATTCACCCTGTTTATCCACATGTAAACCCACAATTGGTTTAATTTGTGGTTACTTCATAATACAACTAAAAGTTTAAATTATAAATCACAGTGCTACAGAGATGATCTGAACAGATCAGTTCTTCTGAGAGTGCCATGTTTTGGAAGTCTTGTACAGCAATAGGCTTCTACAGAGAGTATCCCTTAAGGGTGGGACACAGGAGAGGTTAATTAAAGTCACTTAACTCTTCATCTTTTACAGCAGAACAGAACCCAGATGGCTGACTTTCTGCATGATTTCTGACAGGAATACAATAGAGCTCGTTTCAAGGTCAACACATTGGCATTTAATTGCTGTGACCTTCTTATCCAGACATTGTGATTCACATGAAGACCACAATGAGTGCCCCAAATCTGAGGTATAATCAACCCTCATAAAGGCTCAGCATCTGAACATAAAAATTTTGAAATAACCAGCTGCAAGGTTTTTTGTTTGTTTGTTTGTTTTATTGTACTTGCAGAGTAGTTAAGAAAGAACACTGCTGAATCTAGTTCACACATATATGACAATAAAAATTCCTTTCAGTGCAATACCCAAAGAGAGCAGTCATGACACTTTAAACTTCCATAGTGCAATAGGTCCAGTCACTGGCATCGAGTGGTCTGTGTGGACAGAAGTCTGACTACTTTTCCTATTCTCCAAAATCTTTTCAAAAGGGGACTGGGGAAGTCATGCCCACAAACATTAACAGACCATTTATTTTCTATTAACAGGACTCTTCCTACCTCCTGTTCCTGGCATACTATCTTTGAGATGTATATTTCAACTGATTACAGTATATTCTTGTGCTTATCTCTTCCCAAGACACAAAACTTCTCTTTTCCTTGAGATGTAGATTAAGCCTTTCTTTAAGACACAAATCTTTCCTTCCAATCACCAACCTAAGAATTGTGGAACCCACCTATAACCTACAAGCCCCTCCACTTCTACATATCCCACCTTTTTGGGCCAGACCAGTGGAAAATCTTTTCACTAAGTTTTTTCTGTCAATCTCAAAAACAAATAAAAGGAACCTCTGTACATGAACACCCCAAGGAAAGGTATGTATGCCTCTTCTCCAGGCCTAGGTCACTCACAGTTGCCTTAAAAATAAACCACATTAATCATTAATTATTAATGATTAATTTTACAGTTAGTTATTTTTTTCCATCGACATCTGCAGTGACTGCAGTAGCTCCAGATGACAAATGCCTTTACAGGGTGGTTATTGTAATCTAGTTACCTTAGAAGGATTAGCAAAGCCATTTCTTAATGGTACTGTATGACTTCTTTTCTGATTTTCAAGCACAGCATACTGATTGTCTAGCTGATGTTTAAGAGCTTGGTTTTTTGAAATCTCATCCTTACCTCTATTTTCCTGTCTTACTACAAAGCTTTTCATTTCTTTATCCCTCCAGCTATTTATATGCTTGGCAGGGGACTACAGCAATGGGAACTGTGTGTCACTGTTTATCTTTGGTGGTTCCTGTGGTGTTTTACTGGTTGTTGTTAACCAGGCCACAGGAGGAC
>NW_006203904.1:0-2846 GCF_000334495.1 Tupaia belangeri chinensis
CTATAGGATAAAGCAAAAACAGTACTAAGAGTTGTTTATTGAAATTGGAGCCACATTTTAAAAAAAATAAAATAAGGGGCCAGCAGGTGGCATGGTGGTTGGGACACTGGACTCCCACATGTCTGACTGCAGTTTGAGTCTGGGATTTTGAAACTTGAAACTCAAGTCAGGTACATGTGAGCACATGCCCAAAATCTCCAAAAGAGAATAAAGAAAAGATTGTGGTGTGGCCATCACCCAGGGGGTTGATTTCTCACTTTCTCTCTCTGTCTCTCTGGCAAGTGCAAGCATGCTATAGCAAAAATCTCTTTTAAAAATTTGTTTTTAACTAGCAAATAAAGCATCCAACAATGCATCTTACTGAAATAGAAAAGCAAGAACAACTAAACTCAAAAGTAGTAGGCAGAAAGAAATAAAAAGGATCAGAGCAGAAATAAATGAAAGATACCAGATTTTTTTTTTTTAAGAAAGATTTTTGCTATAGGGTGTGTGCATTTGCCAAAGAGACAGAGAAAGACAGAGAAACAGAAAGAGAGAAATCACCCCCCAGGGGGAATGGCCAGGCCAAAATCCCCTTCTTCTCTCAGGATCTTGGGCATGCACACATACACATCCAGTGTGAGTTTTAAGCCACTGGGTCCGGGACTAAAATCACGGTCAACTAGTGAGAGTCCAGTGACTGAACCATTAAACCATCCGTTGGTCCTGCTGACAGATATTAATGGAAAAGATCAATAAAACAAAAAGTTAGTTTTCTAAAAAATACATAATTGACAAACCATTAGGTAGGTTAAGGAATAAAGAAGACCCAAAGAGACAAAATCAGAAACAAAAACAAGAGACATTACAACGGATACCGCAGAAATACAAAAGATTAGACTGAACCATTAAACCATCCGTTGGTCCTGCTGACAGATATTAATGGAAAAGATCAATAAAACAAAAAGTTAGTTTTCTAAAAAATACATAATTGACAAACCATTAGGTAGGTTAAGGAATAAAGAAGACCCAAAGAGACAAAATCAGAAACAAAAACAAGAGACATTACAACGGATACCGCAGAAATACAAAAGATTACTACAGACTATTATAAACAATTATATGCCAAAGAGCTGGAGATCTTAGAAAAGTTGGATAAATTCCTATTTATACACAATTTACCAATATCAAAGCAGGAAGAAATAGAAAGCCTGAACATGCCAACAAGGAGTAATGAGACTGAATCAGTAATAAAGAGTCTCTCAACAAAAAAACACAGACCAGATGACTTCACTGATGAATTTGAAAAATCTTTTAAAGAACTGGAGCCAGCAGATGGCATAGTGGTTACATCACTGGACTCCCAGGTAGTGGATCGCAGTTCAAGTCCCAGACCCAGTGACTTAAAACTCACTCCGTGCATGTGTGTGTGTGTACTCAAGATCCCAAGAGTGGGATAGAAAAAAAGTGATTATGGTGTAGCCATCCCCTGGGGAAGTACTTTCTCATGTTCCTTATCTATCTCTCTATGTTTCTGTCTGTTTCCACTGAGTACATACATGCTATGGAAAAAGACTAGCAAACTGAAAAGAAAAAATACTACCAAACTGATCCAACAGCACATCAAAAAGGCTATTCATCATGGCAAAGCAGGGGGTGGGCCACTTTTGCACAATTCTGGGGACACATCAAGGGCTGGAGGTAGGATCTTGGGCATACCAGGTGTGTGGGAACATGCCTATAATCCTTCCTGGCATGGAGGTTGACATGAATGTGGCATAACTCTGTCACCCCTGACTGTCCTCTGTCACTCTCTCTGTACAAATATCAAATAATATTATTCACTATGAACGAGTGGCATTTGTTCCAGAGAGTTTCAACACATACAAATCAATAAGCATGATGAATTACATTAATGGAATATGAGACAAAACTATCATCATCTCAATAGATGTAGAAAAGATGTTAATAAAATTCAGCACCCTTTCATGGTAACAGCTCTCAAAATTAGGTATAGAAGGAATGTATCTCAACTCAATAAAGGCAATATCACAAACCTAAAGTCAACATCATCCTAAACACTTTAATTCAATTTTTCCATAAACTTTGAAGTTCATTAATATGCACAGTCTAAAAAAAATAAATGGAGTTCATAGAAGCAAACTAGAATGGTGGTTACCAGGGATGGGGAAAGGGAAATGGAGAAAATGGTACAAACTCACAGTTTAAACATGAACAAGTTCTAAGGAGCCAATATATGGAGAGTTAAAGAGGGATGTGCTAATTTACTTGATTGTGGCAGTCATTACACAAAGTATAGGTATATCAAATCATCACATTGTATGCTTGAATATAAGCAGTCTTTGTCAGTTTAATTTAAAAAAAAATAAAGTAGCTAATAGTTAAAAAATAAAATTGACTCAGTTCTCTTCACCTCCCTGTATGTGCAACAGAGCAGGGAACAGCAGGATCCAGGGAGAACTGAGTCAGAGGAACACCTCAGACATTGCTGCCTCTGCCTGCTGCAGTTGAATCTCTCCAGCTCAGTCCTAGGTGCACATAGTCTCAAGAGACTGAGAAAGGGAGCAACACCTAAAGTTGACTACACACACCCATCTCTGATCAGAAGACAAGGCCTTCCCTCAAGAACACACCTGAAGGGAACCAGCATTTAGCATAATGGCTATGTCGCTGGACTCCCACATAGTCGACCGCAGTTCGCGTCCTGGACCCGGTGGCTTAAAACTCATGCCAGGCGCGTGTGCGTGCATGCCCAAGATCCTGAGAGGAGAATGGAGGAGAAGGGATTGTGGCGTGACCATCCCCTCTGGGGGGTGATTTCTCACTTTCTGTCTCTGTCTGTCTGG
>NW_006203904.1:2874-3775 GCF_000334495.1 Tupaia belangeri chinensis
ACAAAAAAAAAAAAAAAAAAAAAAAAAAAAGAACACATCTGAAAAGCAGAGCTCTTCTTTCCCCTCAACACTATAGAATCAACATTAAAAAAAGTAGAAAGAAGTGAAAAACTCATCAAATGACTAGAAACCAGTGCAGAGCCCCAAGAAATATGGGAAATCAAAGACATCTCTCCCTCAAGGGAACAGAACAGTTTTCTTTAATCATAGACAGCAGAAAAGAAGTTACAGGAATACCAGAAGATATTCATAGCAACAGAGATGAAGAAGTCTTTTCATGACTTGAGGGAAGAGACACCATAAAAAAGACTCAAACAAAACTTCTAGATATGAAGACAATAGTAAAGCAAATCAAGACCTCCCTTGAAATTATTAATAGCAGATTGGATCATGCAGAGATAGAATCTTTCATCTGGAAGACAAAACCTCTGACTTAAATAAATAATAAAAAAATCCCTCTTACATAAATACATCAAAAATAATTTTTTATTTCAATTTATTTATTTGCATTCATTCACTGTACATCATTACAGCATACAAAATGAGATTTTTCATCCAGAGTACACTGTTATTTTCAGACCAGCAGATAGCATAATGGTTACTTCACTGGGCTCCCAAGTAGTCAACCACAGTTCGATTCCCAGACCTGGTGGTTTAAAACTCATGTTGAGTGAGTGTGTGTCTAAAATCTCTAAAGGAAAATGGAGGAGAAGGGACTGTAGTGTGGCCATCCCCCAGGGAGATGATTTCTATACTGTTTTCCCCCCATATTTTATTGAATCACCAAAGACCCTAATCAATCCAAATACCCTCATAGCAAACACAGGTGACGCACACATTTCCATGAACACAAGTCTAACTTTACGCATGCTAAAAAGTAGCACCTAGCTGGGGCTACATA
>NW_006203905.1:0-3720 GCF_000334495.1 Tupaia belangeri chinensis
GTCTGTCATGCCATCTGGAACACATTTTCTATAGGTTGAAGGCATACTGTGGAAGTAAGAATTCTTTGTGCCCTCCACAGAACTGACACTCCCAACAGAGTGCTCAGCTGGCAGACACAATCCAGTTCCACCTCATTCTCAGCTCATCGCATAGGGTTTTTAATCTGTGGTGAGCCAGAGGTCTTCCCCCTGCAGTACCTCCTGCTGGTAGCTGCCAGTTATTATCCTCCCTAAATGGTCCACTTAACCAACTAAATGTGTCCTCTCCATGTGGCTGTCATCCTCCACAGAAGTCCTTGGAATGGGTGGTGACCCCAGATATGGACTTGCTGAGTGCAGGGCAGTGGGTCCACAGAGAGTGATTCTTGGGCAGAAGTTGTGTTGTTGGGACCAAGACTCTGAGACACACTGGAGGTTCATCAAGAGCACCCTGTTAATAGGCTCCTAACTAGCCTTGTGCTTTGTAAAAAATATGCATAGCTGAAAATATGTGACAGTTCTTGTACCTCATTGTATCTCAACTGTTGAGGGTTGTTTTTTTTTTTTTTTTCCCCACAGTAACAGTTTAACTTCGGAAAATTTATTATTATTATTTAATTTGTAATTTGGCCAGAGAGAGAGAGGAACTGAGAAAGCAATCTGCCAGGTCCAGGACTCAAATTGTGGTCAGCCATGTGGGAGTGCAGCTCCCCAACCACCATGCCACTTGCCAGTCCTTCCTCAGGAATTCTTTATTGTTTGGCTTTTCTTCTTTTAGAAAGGATTCCTGGAACAAAAAATACAAAATTGCATAATGGGAAGATCACTTTTCAGATGTTTGCTCATTCCACCTAAAACTGAACTCCTAGAAAAAACCCTGTTTTTAAGTTCCTTACCTTTTTAAAGAATGACTTTTTAAAATAAGTACTCTCAGACTACTCATAGGGCCAGCACATGGTGTGGAGGTTAAGGTGCTGAATTCCCACATGGTTGACCATTGTTTGAGTCCCAGACCTGGTGACTTGCTTTCTCACTTTCCCTATCTCTCTGATCAAATTTTAAAAACAATAAGAATAAATAAAATTAAATCAATCTTAAATCACACAAAAGACTACTCAGAAACTAAGATAGTTACATCAACAACTTAAAAAACATAGGTATACACAAGTTTGTGCACATGCATCTGAGCACATTCATCTAATCACACACACTATGATGCTACCCAAAAACCGAGTAATTGATATTCTCATGAGTCTTTCATTTCTTAGAATTTGCATAAATAGTGTCTGTTTTGTTCAAATGTGTATTCAGGTTTTTGTCATAGGGTACATGAGCTCATCAGAGAGAAGCAGCAAGAATGAAAGTAAAAAATTCCTCCCACCCCCCAGAAATATGGTCAGACCACATTTCCTTCTCCATTTTCCTATTGGGATTTTGGGCATGCACACACACATGCTCAGCTTGAATTTGAAGTAGCTAAATTCAGGACTCAAATTATGGTCAACCATGAGGGATTCCAGTACCTTAACCACTATGCCACTTGCTTGCTCCCAAATCTATGCTTTAAATAAAACAGAAAGCTGAGTATCATCTCTCTCTCTCCCTCTCTCTCTCTTCATTATGTATATGCATAGACACCATTTTATATATTTTTTCTTTTTCATAAATCTACTTTTTAAAGTTTGTTACTGTTACAGAGTTATTGCACTGCCAAACCATGCCTGAGAATACAAAAAAAGAAATGGTGCAATGGACAGCCTCATCCACCAATCACACAGTATATTAACACTTGATTCATGTGCATTTTGGCAATTTCACAATATTTTTAAAAGTTGTAACAAGAGATGAAATTTATTTTTTCCCTAGCTCTATCTCTCTGTCTCTGTCTTTCTGGCGAGTGCACACACCCTACAGCAAAAAAGAAAAAAAAAAGATCTTTCTAAAGGAGAATACAGGGTGTTGAGATTCCCGAAAATTATAGTGTTTCAACCTATCTCTCTTCTTAGCTCTCACAGTCTTCCCTTCTCACAGTCTTCTCTTCACGTATTTATGTGCTCCTGAATTGGGTGCATAGCTATGTATAAGCATTAGATCTTCTTGATGAATTAGCCCATTTACTAATGTATAATGACCTTTGTCTCTTTTTACAGTTTTTGTCTTAAAGCCTATTTTATCTGAAATCAGTATCACAACTCCAGCCCTGTTTCAATTTCCATTTAGATAGAATATCTTTTTCCAGTCCTTCACTTTGTAGTCTATGTCTTTATCCATTATGTGCCTTTCTTGTAAGCAACAAATAGAGGGATTCTTTTATTTTTTTAATCAATTCAACCAATCTGTCTTTCTTGATTGCAAAATTTAATCCATTAATCTTCAATGTTATTATCAATATTTCCAGAAATATTTCTACCATTAAGTGAGCCATTTTCTTGATTTTTTTTCTCTTATATCTGTCTCTCTGACTTTTTAGTTTTCCTGATAAAGCATTCCCTTCAGAATCTCTTGAAGAGCTGATCTGGAGTTGGTAAATTCTTCCAGGTTTTGTTTACCTGAGAATGTTTCTATCTTTTCTTTTTCCCATGTGAAGGAAAATCTTGTCATGTATAGTATTCTTGGTTGAAATTGTTTTTCCCTTAACACTTTGACTATATTTCCCCATTCTTTCCAACCCTGCATTGTTTTTGATGAGAGGGCCAATGTTAGCCTGATTGAATAAATTTTGTAAGTAACTTGATGCTTCCCTCTTAGCAATTTTTGTATCTTGTATGTGGTTTTGTCCAATTTGGCTATGATGTGCCTTAGAGAGGCTCTTCTAGGTTTGATTCTATTTGGGGTCCCATGTATTTCTTGGGTCTGGATATTTGAATGCCTGTCTACGTTTGGAAAGTTTTCTTGTAGGATTTCATGGATTAAATTATTAATTCCCTTAGTATTTTGTTCCTTTTCTAGGATACCAATTATCCGAATGTTTGGGCACTTGGTAGTATCTAGTATTTCTTGTGTATTATCCTCATTTTTCTTGGTTGTTTTCTCAGTTTTTTTGATAGCTTTTCCTGGTCAGAGGTTTTGTCTTTTACATTTAAAATTTGATCTTCTGCCTGACCTAACATACTTTTAATACTTTTAAGGGAAGTTTTAATTTCCTGTATCACATTCTTCATCTCTAACAATTCCATTTGATTCTTTTTTATGGTATCTGCCTCTTCTTTCAAATCGTGAGAGAACTCCCTCATCTGCAGCTCATTGTCTCCTTTCTCTTGCATCTCATTTAGTTTATATTTAGTATAAATATTCTGAATTATTTATCTGACATTTCCATAAGTTCCATTATGTTGAGGAATTACTATTTTTCCCTTGGGGGAGAGAAATTTTATTGGTTGCTCATATTTCTTTTGTCTGCAATGATTTCTAGTCATCCTATGATCTACACATTTCAAAATTATTCAAGGTATCTTTGGGCATTCATAGAATGCAGGAGTAAGCAATTGGTGATCTCTCTTCTACTCTACCTCTCTGTTGTTCACTAGCACCTTACACTGTTGTCACTGATCCTTGGTGACTTAAAGTCCTCCCTATTTCTAGAGAACAGGTGTGCCTGAACTTCTCCACTGAGCTTCAAATCAGAAACAAAGAAGAGAGTATGTGGTGTACATTGTGTACCACATGCCTTAGAAAATGCTGAAATACTGTCCCCACTTAATATATACACTCTATGACTGAAACTGATTGACTAAAGGATAT
>NW_006203905.1:7194-10316 GCF_000334495.1 Tupaia belangeri chinensis
TATTTGTTGAAGATATTTTATAGTTTTATCAACTGGACTAGGGAGAAATGTTCACATGTTGAAATATTCACTTTGTAAGCTAAATAATGTGATTGAATGTATAAAATAAAATGAAATTTTAAAATAAAGAAAAAATACAGTTCAAATGACCAAAGGAAAAAAATGCTGAAATTCTAGAATTCAAAGATGAGTTGAGGAGGGAATGAGCCATCGGCCCCAGGGGTTCAGCCCTCCAGCCACAGGCAGCCCGCTGGATGGCAAGGCCCTTCACTGGAACACATGTCCAGATGAGGTGGGGTCAGGATGCAAGATCATCTCAAAGTCCCAAGCAACAACCCTGAGAGTCCAAAGGCAAGTCAAGAAATGGAAGTTCAATCTTGAACAGATCTTCAGATTTCTAGTATGGTATACCATTAAATAACACCTCTGCATATTTTTCTCACTTTATTCCTTAATAACATAACCCACAACTAGTTTTGCTGTGAAAAAAAATGCATACTTTCAGGGAAAATATGTAGTTCAAGGTCCAAGAGATTATTATTAATGTTTTAGGTTCCCAAATGAAATTCTTTTCAGTTTACCAAGAATCCCTTTTTTCTCATTTAATCACTCAATCTCCATTAGGCTGGCTCAGCTACTCACCCAAATAATTAGTCTAATTACTGCCTTGATATTTTACTGAGACTGCACTTCTACCAGAATATATTCCCACAGCAAAATAGTTTTACTCATCTGTTTGCTTCGCTCTGGCTTGTAGCAAGTCTGCAACTCCCACATCTGGCAAAGGGATTTATTAGAGAGAAAACAAGACTACACCAAATGGTCACATACCACTTTGAAGTATTTCTATTGAATCAAAGTTATAAAACTAGGAAACTGCCAGACTATCTCAATAGGTAGAAAGAGACTTTTCAGCAATCCTTGAATTCTTAGTAAAGATTGTGCAAGATCCATGAAATGTAAATAGAGTTTAGGTCAGATTTTGCTCACATTGCTTGCTTTGTACTTACAAGAACAAGTCCATGACTCTTAGTTTGAGCAGGATTTATACTCTTTCCACAGCAGTTGACCATGCAATTTAGGCCTGACTAGAGGAGGATTTAGAAGCACCTCAGGTAGATCCTCCAGCATCCACTGCCTTTTATATCAAAAGTCATTTGGTTCCACTCCAGAGATTGGCAAGTTCAAGAGACATTTAAAAATTTTAATGCATATTTCAGGTTACTCACTTAACCAAACAATGTGCTCTAAGAATTTATTCCCAAAGCAAAAAAGGTCTTAATGTGGAACATAGAAAAGCACCATCTGAATAAAAAAGTACTGAAAGAAACAAGATTATCCTTTTTCCTATTCCGTTTTTCCACCTGTGGACCCAAGATTGGTTGCATTTATTGTTTTTGTTTGTTTGTTTGTTTTGTTTTGTTTTGTTTTCTGAGAGGTTTCCGCTACAGGGCACATGCGCTTGCCAGAAAGACAGAGTGAGATAGAGAGACAGAATGTGAAAAATCACCCCCCAGGGGGAATGGTCACACTGCAATCCCTTCTCCTCCATTCTCCTCTTGGAATCTTGGGCAAGCACACACACATGCCCCGTGTGAGTTCAAGTCACCAGGTTCGGGACTTGAACCGTGACATAGTCATTATGCAAAAAAAAATTTAATGTGTGGTTACTTCAGAATACAACTAAATGTTTAAATTATAAATCATCACAGAGGTACACAGATGATCTGATCATCTTGTATAGCGGATCAGATCCCAGATGGCTGAATTTCTGTAGGATTTCTTTTTTCTTTTATTTTAATTTAAATTTATTACTTTACATCCATTCACTATACATCATTACAGCATACAAAGTGAGATTTCCCATTCAGAATACACTGTATATTGGTCAATTAAGCACAACTGATAGGAATCCAGTAGAGCTGGTTTCAAGTTTCACACATTGACACTTAATTGCTGTAACCTTTTAATCCAGAATTTGTGATTCACATGAAGTCCACAATGAATGCAGAAAATCTGAGGTAATCAATCCTTAGGCAAGTTCAGTATCTGAACACAAAAAGATTTTGAAATGACCAGCTGCAGGTTTTGTGTGCTTTTTTGTACTTGCAGAGTATTTAAGAAAGAACACTGCTGAATCTAGTTCACACATGTATGATAATGAAAATTCCCCTAAGTGCAATACTCAAGGAGAACAGTTGTGACACTTTAAACTTCCATAGTGCAATATGGCCTGTCACTGGCATCGAGAGGTCTACATTGGATGCTGTAGCTCCAGATGATAAATGGCTGTTCAGGATGGTTAGCTGTGTCCTAGTTATCTTGTCTTTTTTTTTTTTTTTTTTTTGGAGGAGTTTTCAGACTGTTTATTTGATTTTTAAGCACAGCATACTGATTGTCTAGCTGAAGCTTAAGTACCTGGTTTTTTGAAACTTCATCTCTACCTCTTTTTTTTCCCCCTTTATTATTATTTACATAGTCAATAGCTATATATCATTTAGATTGTAAAGAGACTTTACCCAGCATGATATACATCTCAGTCCAGTTAAGAATACTATACACATCCTCATCAACAGAGAATAAACCATATCTGGGTCCCACAATATCTTGCCTCTCCACTTTACCCCCAAATTATCTTTCCTCTATTTTTGTGTCTGTCTAATTTAAAGCTCTTCATTTCTATATCCCTCCCATTATCTACATGCTTGACAGTGGACTGCAGCAATGGGAACTGTGTGCCACTGTATACCTCTGGCGGTCCTTGTGGTGTTTTTCTGGTTGTAGTTAACTGGGCCCAGGAGGACTATTCACACCCTAGTCATGGCCAGCTCTGGGGTTTCTGCAATAATTACTGGGGCAGGAGGTGCTTCTATCAGAGTTTCTTTTATTCCAGGAACCTGAAGATTTTTCCACACCACTACCACTGCCAAATCCACCACCTTCTTCCAGTTCTCACTGTACCTTCTCTCTTCATTATCTTCTTCCTTTTCACTGACTAGCATTGCCTGAACTCTGAGGCCACTGTAATCAACCTCTTTTTGTTCAAATTCTTTCCAGTCATCTTCACCCATCTTCACGACCTTGGTGACTGCCTCAGGGTCCTTGGGTCCGGAGCCCGCTCT
>NW_006203905.1:10423-25664 GCF_000334495.1 Tupaia belangeri chinensis
TGCTTGGACTGGAGGCTGGTTTTCAGCTCAAGCTATAAGGCGCGGGGACGCCTCTTCCCTGTGGAGTCCCCGAAGCCTGTGCGGTGGGCGGGCGGCTCCCCAGGTCTGCTGAGCGGTGTCCTGTCCGCCCAGAGGCCGCCTGCCACTGCCTGGGCCGCCGCCGCCGCCGCCCAAGCCTACCCGGGCTCCAGCTGCTGCTGCCATCCAGTGCAGGATCCCGACCAGAAAGGGAGAGGAGCCTGCCGGCCAGAGGCCCCTGCAAGAGACGCTTTTCTGTCTTAAGAGAAAACTATAAATACAGATGTACTTAATAGATAATAAACATACAATGTGTTCTCTGAAAATCAACAAAGTCCTCAATACCTGTAACTTGGAAGTGATGCAGAAGGCAGACACATACCAAAAGTATTTATGACCAATTTAGCAAAAAAAATGCCCCCTGCTTGCTTGGCTTAATAATACACTGACGTTTGAGCAGTGAAAAATACCAATAAAAATTGATGTGCAGACAAATACTTGAAGAGCTTTGCTAATGCTTTCAATGAAAAATTCTTGTTTAATTATTTATCCATCGTGTCAAAATATGTATTTATTTTGAACCAGAAGAAAAATAGATAACACCCTCACAAACTCACACTTTAAGACTTATTTTAAAAAATGAATTCTAGAAACTAATCCCCTCCACACACAAAGACACACAAACACACTTTAAAAATTATTTTAAAAATTCTTTCTGGGAGCCAGTTTATTGATTAGTGGTTATGGTACTGGATTCTCACATGGCCTGCTATGGTTTAAGTCCTGGACTTGGCAGCTTAAAAATCATGCCAGGCACATGTGCATCTGTACCTAAAATCCCAATATGAAAATGGAGAAGGGATTGCTGAGTCCCTTACCCTAGAGAAGAGGGTATCATTTATTTTTTTCCCTCTATAAAGATTTTATAAAACTCTCTGAGCTCCATTTGGTTTTGGTCTAGGTCTCACAAGAAACCAAGATCAAACTTCTGCATAATTGATCTTGGCAAGAGCCTACACTCCAAGTGCTGCTACTACAAAGTCACACTGACCCAAAAAGTAGCAGATAAAGACCCAAAGTGAGTACTTGGTGGTCTAACTCCCTAGAGATGTATTACAAAAAACTTACCAAAGCACAGTAAGCCTACCTGCCCTCCATATCAGTCATATATACAGTCTCCCAGAATAGCTTTATTACCCTATAAAAGAAACCCCCTCCTTCCTGGTGGGTGGACTGAAGCACCTTCTCTGCTCTTTCTCTCAATAAACTTTCCTTTTTTCTAGAGATGATGTCTCCTTAGACTTACATGGGACCACAACATTTGGTGCATTGTCTGGGAAGACTCTGGTCACAGCTGTCTCAAGTGCAACACATACCCTTTCCAGAACTCTCTGCTGCATGCCACACAGGACTTCTAATTTGGGTGAGTAATGAGAATTTAGAACCCATTACTTGGACATGTCATCCAGAGACCAGATCCCCTCACTAGGAAAAATCTTAGTGCTAGTTTGTGACCCTTCTCCAAAGGTTGAAATAAGGTCCCTTCCTGACCCTCTTGAACTGGGGGATGCCCCTCTTCAAGTGCACTCCACTTCTCATTGTCAGAGATTTTTGAACTAGGCATGGTCTTTCCACATAGTTCTCCTCCTGGGTCTCATCCTGACCCTTCTCACACCTGACCCAACACCCAACAATAAATTCCAAAGGATGTCACTTTGGCTTGTCTCCTGAAAATTACCACATGTTGTACTCTGGAGGTGAAGTAAAGTCATGCCAAGTTGTCTTTTTCTGTAATTCAGACTGGCCTCAGAACAAGCTTAACAATGATTTTTAGTGGGCAGAAAATGGTACTCTTGATATCCAGTCTTGATCATTTTCTCCAGCTTACTGGCAAGTGGTCTGAGGTTTAGCATTTACAGGCCTTTTTTTATTTATGCAACTTTCCTTTGTGAGGCTTGAACCCCTTATGAGATTTTTCTTCTCTAAGAGACTCTTCCACCTTGTGAAAATCCCAGATAAATCATATCCCTCTACCCCTTGAAGATTCCTTGGACTCTGCTGACCATACTTCCTGTCCCTACAGCCCTCTTCCTGTGACTCCTGTTTCCTAAACTCCAGGAGATCCATCTCCACTTTCCTGTCTTCTTTCTTCCCTCCCCATACTTGTTCTCACACCTTTCCCTCTCATCCTCACAAGCCTGACAAGCCTACTATTCCTCCCCTGCCTCTTTTGGAGTTGCTGAAGCTGACTAATTCCTTCATTAGTCATGTCCATGTTCCTTTTACCCTCTCTCATCTCCCTCAAATTGAAGAAACTAAGTTTTTTTCTTAACCAACCCTGCCATTTTTACATCACTCTATCTTATCGGCTCACCTGTCAGGATGTGTATGCTATACTTTCCTTGGCCTTTCTTTTTCCAAGGAAAAAGGCTTATTTGGAGCTCAGACATGGCTTTTGCCAACTCCCTACATATGTAGAGCCTTAGCCAACATCTGTCAGTTCCCAAGGCAGTCCTACTAATAGACCTCCAAGTAGAATTATCAGCCAGAATCCCATAGCCTCGACCTCATGGTTCATTTTATAAAATGTCTTATTAAACATAAAAAAAGGCTGCCATTAGGACCAGCAAATGGTATAATATTTACATTGCTGGACTCCCATGTAGTCTACCATGATTTGATTCCTGGACCAATGGCTTAAAATTCACTCCAGGCCTGTGCACATGCATGCCTAGAATCTTGATAGGAGAATGGAGGAGAAGAGATTGTGGCATCACCATCACCTCTGGCGGATGATTTCTTACTTTCTGTCTCTCTGGTGAGTACACACACTCTATAGAAAAAAATCTCTCTCTAAAAAAAAGACCACCCTTAAGGCTGTTAATTATGACAAAATTTAAGAGGTTACTTAGTACCCTAATAAAGACCCAGCCACTTTCATGAGAAGGTTAAAAGAAGCCCTTCAAAAATATACTGCTAGAGACCAGCATATGGCAAAATGGTTATGTCTCTGGACTCCCTCATGGCTGACTGTAGTTTGAGTCCTGGACTCAACAGTTTTGAACTCATGTCAGGTGGGCGTGTGTGCTTGCCTAAAAATTTATAGAGGAGAATGAAGGAAAGGGGATTGTGGCATGGCAATCCCTCCAGAAGTGAGTCCTCCATTTCTGTCTCTCTGTCTCGCCAGTGAGTACACACATTTTATGTCAAAAATCTCTCTGAAGAAATATTTATACAACTCAATTCTAATTTTTTTTTTTTTGGAGAGGTTTTCACTATAGTGAGCGTGCGCTCACCAGACAGACAGAGAGAGACATAGAGACAGAAAGTGAGAAATCACCCCCCAGGGGGGATGGTCATGCCGCAATCCCTTCTCCATTCTCCTCTCGGGATCTTGGGCACGCACGCACATGCACCCGGTGTGAGTTTTAAGCCACCGTGTCTGGGACGCGAACCGCAGTCAACTACGTGGGAGTCCAGTGACATAGCCATTACGCTAACTGCTGGTTCCCTCAATCCTAATTTTCATATGGCTCTCCTTGAATATATTTCCATACTTACAAAATTTTCCAGTCCTCTCCAGATACTTATAAAAACTTCAAAAACTTGAGGAGGGTTCTCAAACCCCACAAAATGACCTTATTAAATAGTCTTTAAGCAGGACAACCAGAAGCCAAAGTTGATCACATTGCTGGATTCCCACATGGTTTCCCACAGTTTCTGTCTGACTAGAGGCTTTAAAAATATGCCAGGTGAGTGTGTGTGTGCACTTTAAGCAGGACAACCAGAAGCCAAAGGTGATAACATTGCTGGATTCCCACATGGTTTCCCACAGTTTCTGTCTGACTAGAGGCTTTAAAAATATGCCAGGTGAGTGTGTGTGTGCATGCCCAAAATCCTGAGAGAATAGGAGAATAGACTATGGCATGGCCATTCCCCCAGGGAATGATTTCTTACTTTCTGGTGAGTGCACATGCCCTATGATGTAAGTTTCTCTCTCAATGAAAAAATAAAATAGCATTTAAGGGTTTTAACAATACAGAGGAGGAAAATAGCATTTAAGAGTTGTAACAATAGAGATGAGGAAACAATAGAGAGATTTTTTTGCTGTAGGTCATGTGCACTCACCAGAGAGACAGAGAGAGATATATAGAAAGCAAGAAATCACCCCCTGGGGGAATGACCACACCACAATCCTTTTTCCTTCATTCTGCTCTTGGGATCTTGAACATATATGTACATGTGCCCAGTATGAGTTTCAAGTCACCAGAACTGGACTTGAACTGTGATCAACCACATGGGAGTTCAACAAAGTAAACATTATGCCATATACTTGTCCCAAAGGGCTATGATTTAACACTCAGAACTTATCTACAGAAATGATGGGAATTGGTGGGTGCAAATGAAGGTGGGGTTAAGAGAGAATTTCAAATGCCAAAGGAGACATGCAATCCCCAGACAGGGAGCACAAAGTGACAGCCATGAGCTGTGAAGATCAGGGATTTTCTAAAGGAGAGAGCAGAGGGGAGACTTTAAACTATATTTGTTGTTTTACATAAAAGATTTTTAATTTAAAAGTTATGGTGGCTTGGTATATTTATTTAGTTATTTTTTAAATAATTATTTATTAGTTTTTTTTTCCAGTTTGTTCTATGGCATGTGTGCTCACCAGAGAGAGAAAGAGAGAGAGAGAAAGTGAGAAAGCAAATCTTCAGGCCTGGGAATTGAGCTTCAGTTGGCTGCATGAGAGCCAACTGGAGCTTTAACCACTGTGCATATTTCTGGTTACTGGTTATGCATATTTATTTTTTTATTTTTGTATTTTTTTGAGAGGTTTTTGCTATAGGGCACATGCACTCATCAGAAAGACAGAGAGAGACAGAGAGATAGAAAGCGAGAAATCACCCCCCAGAGGAGATGGCCACGCCGCAATCCCTTCTCCTCCATTCTCCTCTCGGGATCTTGAGCATGCATGCACACGCGCCCGGCATGAGTTTTAAGCCACCAGATCTGGGACGCAAACCGTGGTCGACTACATGGGAGTCCAGCAACATAGCCATTACACTAACTGCTGGTCCCTGCATATTTATTTTTTAAAGAAATATTTTTTGCCAGTTTTTAAATCCACAGAAAGTAGTTTTAAATTCTTCTCCTGTGCTCTACCTGTAAATACAGGAGGTAAGCAGGGATTCTGATGGTGTATTTTTTTAGAAATTCATGCCAGGAGTTGCATGCATTCTCCATAGAGAGAAACAGAGAAATTGAGAGGAAAAGTGGGAAATCACCTCCTAGGGAGAATGGCCATGCTGCAATCTCTTCTTCTCCATTATCCTCCTGAGATCTTGGACACACACACACACACACACACACACACACACACATACACAAGCCTGGCATAATATTCAAACTACTGTGTCTGGGACTTGAACCATGATCAGTCATATGAGAGTCCAGCAATGTAACCACAATGCCATCTTCTAGTTTCCTGGTGATTTTTATTAAACAGTGGGGTTGTAGGTCTTGGTCTTCTGTAAATCCCCAGTGTTTGTGTGAAGCAGCTGAATAACCTGCAGTGGGAGCAAAGGCGTGAGGTTAGCGAATGAGCTGAGGCCAGTCTTGAGCCTACAATGTGTGGGAAAAGATGGTCCCTGGTGCATTCCAGGCAGCTCTCTCCCCTCTGTGAGGCCTCCAGCTGCTCAGACAGCTACAGAAGGAGGTTGACACTGAGAAGTTCCTCAGTCCTGGAAACCAGGAGACCAGGTATAGAAGTCCCGTGGATTCTGTCCTTTCTGAGGTTGTAACTCTGGTCACCTTGTGGCAATATTCTGGACAGTGTTTGGGTCTGGGAAAAATAAAGTCCCTGAGAGTAAATTGTGTATGTGAAGAAAATCTCTAAGGGCAGACTTACAAAAAGACTCACCTGGATTGTCTGCTAGAGAAAGGGTTTCTGAACTTCACAGTTTACTTAGGTAAGAACCTGCTGGTAGAAATAAACATGATAAATGTGTGATTATTTCTGTACCTGGGGAGGTTAGGAGAGCATGAGCTCCCTGAGTTAAATCTCTCAATTGCTGTCTCTTTACAGGAACAGACCCATTTTGGGGCTTCATTTCAACATCATAATCTGCATCCCAGCTTGGGAATGTGTTTTACTATCTGGGTGTAAGTTTACAGTGTGAATTGTGGTGAACCAGGCTGGTGATGTAAACAAGTGCAAATGTGTGCTTTTATTCACTTTTTTTTTTTTTTAATTTGCCATCAGGCACCTGCACTCCCTGGGTAGACAGAGATGGTAAAGAGAGAAATCACCCCCTCAGGGGATGACCATGTGGCAATCTCTTATTGTGTATTTTTCTCAAGATTTTGGGCATACATGCACACAGATCCAGTGTAATTTCCAAGCTGTGTATTTTGTATATCAATCCCTTGTCTAAGGAATTATTTGAAAAAAATTTTTACCTATTTCAATTTTTTTTTTTACTGTAATGATTATTTTCTTTGCTGTGATGAAGCTTTTTAGTGTGATACTGTTTTCTTTGCTGTAATGAAGTTTTTTAGTTTTGGGACCACTGCTTGTGCTATAGGGTTTTATTTAAGAAATCTTTTCCTATCAATATCTTTGAAGGAAGGTTTTCCCTAAATTTTCTACCATTAGTTTTGTAGTTTGAGGTTTTATATTTAAACCTTTGATCCATTTTTAGTGTTTTGGGGTTTTTTTTGGTTGTTGTTAATGGAAAAGAAAGGGTTCAGCTTCATATTACTGCAGGTAGATTTACAGTTCTTCCAGCACTATTTTTTTTAAAAAACTTTCTTTTATCCACTGCATTGTCTTGCACCTTTGTCAAAGATCAACTGGCTATATAATTTGGGGTTTCTTTTTCACTGACTTCTTTTTTTATATCCTAATTTCTAACAACTTTTACATAGTTATTAGAAACCCATTTATCTGTGGTAAAGTATGTTCAAATATTTTGTCACTTTTGGAACCAGCAGTTAGTGTAATGGCTATGTGGCTGGACTCCCACGTAGTCGACCGTAGTCCGAGTCCTGGACCCAGTGGCTTAAACTCACACCGGGAGTGTGTGTGTGCATGCCCAAGATCCCTAGAAGAGAATGGAGGAGAAGGGATTGCAGCTTGGCCATCCCCCCAGGGGGTGATTTCTCATTTTCTGTCTCTCTGTGTCTCTCTGCCTTTCTGGTGAGTGCACAAGCCCTGTAGCAAAAACCTCTTCAAAAAAAAAAATGTCACTTTTGAGGACCAGCAGATGGCATGCTGGTTAAGGCACTCTATTCACTCATGGCCAACTGTGGTTTAAGGCCCTGACTAAGTGTCCTGAAAATCATTCTGGACATGTGTGTTTCAGTGCCCAAAATCCTAAGAAAAGAATGGACTGTTATGTGGCCATATCCCTTAGGATGATTTCTCACTTTCACTCTTTCTGTCTCTCTTCAGCATGACCATGCATCCTATAATGAAAAAGAAAACCAAACAAATAAAAACCCAAAAGCAAATAAAGACACGGGATGAGCAGAGGCCATCCTGTGAATGGCAGAGATGGGTCACACCTGAAGTGTGACCTGGTAGCTGATTGTAGGAGGCATCTCCAGGGAATTTTATGATTTCCACTTTGAAAACATGAAGTGGCCCCTTCCTGGGCAAGGGTTTAGGGAATGCAAGTCATATGAGAAGTATGATACAATGCATATAAGAAGCCAGTGGAGACCAGAAATTAACCAGGCTTCTGAGCCTCTAAAAGTGCTTTCTTACCTCCCAGAAATGAGAATCTGTCAGTACACATTAGAATTCCCATCTTCAAACCAGAAACTTGTTGTCTACTGAGAGGTGTTCAAAGGACACATCCATGTGGTGAGTCTTGTTCATTTTGCCAATACCACTGGGGATTCCAAGTTTCCCAAGACCATTCTGGGCTCAAACATTTACCATGACTTACAGAGCATAGGAAACCTGTCAAACTCATGATCACAGTCTGTTACAGTGAATGGATCCACATGAAGATCAGCAATGGGAAAGGTGCTTAGGCTGAAGTCCAGAAGAAGCCAGAGTGATCTTTCAGGTGTCCCCTCCCAATGGAGCTACACGGACACATGTTTAATTCTTCTAGCAACTGTGTGTGATATATTGCTAACTCACGAAGCTCACTCAAGCCTTGGTGTCAGGATTTTTATTGAGCGATATCTCATCTTGGGATAAGATAACTCCATGACTCATGCAACGGTTGTGACTGTCTCTAGGCCCTAGAACTCAAATAGCTACACTGAGGACCGGAGCCTCAGGCATACGGAAACATGATCAGGGAGGATATTCTAAGGACTCAGAGGTGGTCTGCCAGGAGCTAAGCTTCCAAGACAGGGCTTTGGAATTTGCTGGCTCTCATATTCTGGACTGCTGAGTTAAGCATTTGCTGTATAGTATTGTACAAGGGAGTCAGTCACTGGGGAGCCCCTTAAAATTTTTCTTACTATGTTCTGAAACTACTTAATCAGAAATGTACCATATTTTCTTCATGACTCACGTAGAGCAAACAATATTTCTTCCTATGTATGTGCAGCCTCACTCCCAGCTCACCATCACAGAGGAACATTGAATAGCACATTTGTCACACTACCCATATGCATATACTCCATAAGTTTTCTTTACTATATACATGTTGATGTGTTTAGTAAGTTCATCAGCACAGTAAAAATCACCCATCCAAAGGGGAGGGGAGGACCTTGTGGCAACCCTTTCTCCATTCTACTCTTGGGATTTTGTGCACACATGCACAAATGTCAAGCATATTTTCCAAGCTGCTAGGTCTGGTACTTAAACCCTGCACTCTTCTATGACAGATTCAGCTGCCTTAGCCACCATGTCATCTGACTTGGTAAAAAAGAAACATTTTAAAGCCTATTTATTTGCATATTCCATGATCAAGGGAGAATGAGAAACAGAAAAAAATGAGACCGCACCCACACCAGAGTCTTGATGCCATGATTCACCCCCAGCCCTAATCAGCCCCAACCAGTCCCACCGACCCCAAATGAGAGGAACACCTGAGCCTACAGGGAAGTCTCTGGATGTGAAGCAAGAACATCCCATATGGATCAGTTATGCAGAGCATCACATTTACAACTATGCCACCATCTGGCCATACATATAAACATTTTATAAGTGATACTCATTATTATGCAAGGCAGCCTGGCAGGTTATGAATGAGAAATGCAGTTAGAAATATTGAATATAAGAAAATCCTTGAGAACCCGCAGTTAACATAATGGCTATGTTGCTGGACTCCCACGTAGTCGACCGCAGTTTGCGTCCCGGACCCGGTGGCTTAAAACTCATGCTGGGCGCGTATGTGTGCATGCTCAAGATCCCGAGAGGAGAATGGAGGCGAAGGGATTGCGGCGTGACCATCCTCCCTGGGGAATAATTTCTCGCTTTCTTTCTCTATGTCTCTCTCTGTCTGTCTGGTGAGCACAAGTGCCCTATAGCTCTCAAAAAATTTCTTTAATATTTAGGACTAAACATGAACTATTTTTCTGTTGATTTGTCTGAATTGCCTTGAGTTGTGGTTTGCAGCCTAGGACCACCCTTATATGTCATCCCTTCTTGTTTGTTAGGGATCTTTAACAACTGGGCCTCAGCACAAGATTAATCCATGGCTCAAGCAACAAAATTACCATTTTTTTCCTCTCCTACCAAGACCTGTTCATGGTATGTTAGTCTTTTCCATACCCCTGTCCTTCAATAGAATTTCATTTTGTAGCACTCTTAGATTGACTTAGAAAGATACCCACTCATCCAAGATTCTCTGCAAGTTTACAGAAGAATATCTTTACACAATACAACTTCAGTGTTGTGAAACTGGCAACATTGTGGAACAATGATCTGGTTCAACATTTAATTTAATTTTATTTATTTGCTTTATGACTTATGGAGATGAGAAAAAGAGAGAGTGTGAGAGAGAACACATACACCACCAACAGCAGGGTCTTGTCACTGCATAATGTCCACCAGGGGTTGCAGGCCAGCACAATCACTGAAGCACCCCCAAGGAATACCCTGCATTCTCAGACCCAGGATCTGAAACCTAGAACTTCCCAGGTTCCCATGTGGCTCCATATCTCACAGTGGTGCTCTAGTGACTACATCAATGTGACAGGATCTAGTTCAACTTTTGGTTTCATGAGTCAAAAACAGAATACTTGAGACCTAAATAACTGAACTCTGCAGAGGCTTGTGATTTTCCAATCCAAGACCATGATAGATTCTGTCACTAAGTGCTGCACATTTTTTTTCTATAACTATTTTTTTTTAGTCATTATTGTTATGTTTCAATTTACTACAAGATACATATGTTCACTAGAGAGAAAGACACACATGCACAGAGAGAGAGAGAGAGGAAAAATAAAGTAAGCCACCAGGTCTGGGACTCAAACCATGGTTGACCATGTTGAGGTCCAATGCCTTAACCATAACACCACCTGCTAGCCATGATGAAGTGCAACACTTTAATCCACATGACCAGGTGTTCATCTCAGGTAGTCCCTTCCATCAGGGAATATTTGGGAACACAATAGTGATTTTGGCCCTTTCCACCCTTGACTCACCTGAGCTGATACAGAGACAGACTATACAGAGCAGGAGATGTCAGGGACCTTCACATTGGAAATGGCTATGATGAGGCCAGTAGGTGGCATACTGGAGATGATTTTGATGCAGAGGCTGCTCATACAGAGGTCACCGCTCAATAGACCACACTCTAGGAAGAGGTGTAGATCTGTATGTTCAAGTCTCATTTCTCCACTTTTCTTGTGAGGTCCTCCAGTGTCACTGTTAGTCACGACAGAATCTCAAAGCATGATGCCACCCTCTGGGTGTTGTTAAAGCCTTTTTTTTTTTTTTTAAATTTCCAGAGGTAACATGAACTCACCAAAAAGATGGGAAGTAAGAAAGCAGGCCATGAGGAATGAGCACACTGCCAACCCTTCTCTTCCACCTGGTCAACCCTTTAGTATTTGGGGCATGAGCATCCACTGACCCTTTGTGTTTCTCAAGCCAGCAGGTCTGGGACTTAAACCACAGGGTCAGCTTGGTGGGATCCAGCTGCCTAAGCCTCAAGGTCTTGGTCTGGCCTGCCCGCTGTCATTTAATTGTAAGTTGGGAAAGTGAAAACTGAGAGCCAGGAGCAGAGGGTCCTTGTCCTGCCCACTGAACCTTGAAGGGATGATGTGATGAAAGTCCCCACTCCACTGTGCTCCTCCTTCTCTTACTCACATAGTGAGGAGGTGTGCCTAGATTGGTGCTTCTACATTTTTATTCACAAAATAGAAATCCTTCTAAAAAATACTCTTCAGAGTGTCAGTATGCACAACAGGTAAACAAGGTTGAGAAAGAGCATGTGGTTGGAGAAAAGGGTTCAAATCTTGTTGCTTAGTTCTGTTTTCTCCTCCCAAGAGCTCCTGATGCCTTGGTTTTTAATACTCAGAAGACACTCTACCTAAGGCTTGTGTGGCCTTGTGGTTATCTAGAATCACCAGTCCAGGTGAAGCTGGAGTAGATCTAATTCCTAATCTCTGATTAGTCCCCTTATTTTTTCCAGACATGATTTTTTTATATTAAGCTATTTTCTTTCTCACATGAAAACTCTCTGTGGTTTGGTCCCTGTTTTCACAGGAGCACAGAGGTTTAGAGGGGAGTTTGTACTTTACATGTGGATGAAATGGACTCAAATATGGTAGTGATCATGTTATTGGTATTCTTTTCTCCTTGTAGCAAAATCTAGTGAACATATTACTTTGTTATATTCTTATATATGCATATATATATTTTAATTTGAGAGTATTTTTTTCTTAGAGCATACACATTCAACCAGAAAGAGAGAGAAAGAGAGAAAGTGAAAAAAATCATACCCCAGAAGGATTGGCCCTGCTGCAATCCTTTCTCCTCTGTTTTTACTCTCAGGACTTTGGCATACATGCAACACGATTTTCAAGCTGTCCCATCTGTGACTCAAACCAAGATGTTGCAATGTGAAATCCAAAGCATAACTCCCACATCACTTGCTGGATCCATACTACCCTCTTTTAGCAATAAAGTTCAATGCTGAATACATTTCCTATTTTCTTAGAGTTAAAATTTACAGAATCAAAAACCTTCATTTCTATAGGCTGCTAAAACCCTAGTGAATATTTATGTGTATTTGATTTTTGAAAGAATAGTTCATTTATTATAAGTGTTATTTTAATTTACCAGAATGATGGGTGGGGAGTAAGAAAGCAAGCTGCCAGGTCCAGGACTTAAGCCATAGTCAACCATGTGTGAGTCCAGTGCCCTAACTACCAAGACACTTCTGGTTTTAATGTGAATTGCTTACAAGATGACTTTATTGTGGAGATTTGATAAATACTGCATATTCCTTTACTGGGAATTTATAATATATTTATCATGTTAAAGTCCCTAAGAAACCCTGCAGGAGCTTGTATTCACCTTATTTAACTCAAATTTATACATATAGGCTACTTACTATTTTACAAAATATTTATAGCATGTAAAGAGAGGTCAGTGTTACCCTTCAGCACAGTATGAGAAGGATTTATTCCAGTTTCCTAAAATAAAACCCAGTATTAATACTCTATAGCAATTGGCTATTTATTTTCTGCATGAATCCTTCCTATGAGACTTATATATTTCTGAGAAAGGGCCACCCACCCCCCATCTCTGGAGGGGGCTTAAAAATATTTTAGGACACAGAGAAGAACATATGACTTCTGAACAGGAACATTTGTAGCCTGAACAACAAAAGAGAGAATTAAAAACTCACTATATTGAAAAATGCAAGAAGTTTTGTTTCTCTTTGATCCCCTCCCCCCCTTTTTTTTTTTGCCATAGAGGGCATTCATTTGCCAGAGAGAGACACACACAGAGACAGAGAGAAGGGAAATGAGGTATCATCCCTGGTGGGAGGGATGGCCACACCATTCTCCTCCATTCTCCTCTTGAGATTTTGGACATGTGATACACATGCACCCAGCATGTTGTTCAAGATGCCAGACCTAAGAATCATACTGCAATCAGCCATGTGGGAGTCCAGTGCCCTAACCACCACACAACCTGCTGACTCCCAGCAAGAAGGGTTTTGTTCAAAACGTGCCCAGTGCTACACCATGGAAAAAAGAGATAAGCACGAGATTGGCCCTAGTCTCTAGCATTCTTGGGTATAAGACAAGTCAGGTCCCTGGATGCACTTATGCAGATGCCAACAAGGGCAAAGGCATCAATCACCTGGGGAGAGGATATACTGACGGAGTGTCTGCAGAATCCCAGAAAGTATCTTCCAGGAACAAACATGATTTTCACTGGCATTAAAAAGGAGGCAAAGTTGAGAGCTTATCTTGTAAAAGCTACTCACAAGTAATAGTTGGTGACTGCCTGGACAGCAGGTGGCCTAATGGGTAAGGTACTGGATTCCCACATAGCTGAATGTTATTTAAGTCCTGGACCTGGAAGCTTGAATTTCACACCAAATATGTGTACACATATGTCCCAAATCCTGAGAGGAGAACAGAGGAGTAGGGACTGCAGTGTGGGCATTACCCCCCATCCCCATGAGTGATTTCTCACTTTCTTTCTGATTCTCTGTTGAGGGCATGTGCCTTATATGTAGCAAAACTCTCTCTAAAAACACTATAATTGGCCACTACCTTACTTATGTCAAAACCGAAATGTCTTAATTTTTTTAGAAGAGAATTATTTTTTCTTTTAATTCCTTTAGTTTTTATCACTTTTTAATTTGACCAGAGAAAGACAGAGGGAGAAAAAAAGAAAGTGAAAAAGAATGCCTCCAGGTCTGGGACTCGAAACATGGTCAGTCATGTAGAAATTCAGTGCCTTAGCCATCACATCACCTTCTGGCCCCATGTCTCGTCTTTTTATGTGTACTATAACTAATTAATATCCTACGCCATAATTCAAATGATTGGCTTATAGAATATTTTTGTTGGACAGTCCTGTTGTAGGGAAGACTGGCTTATGATTAAATGAATGCTGTTGGTTTTACAAATTTTAATAGTAATTTCCATTTGATAAATACTTTCACTGTTTTCCCTTTCTAATATATAATTGGTAAACCATTAGTAATGCTCATCTTTGTATGAAAATTGTGAATGCCATCTCAAAACTTACTGAAAAAAGGATATAACATGGGGATAAATCACTGGACTCCCACATTGTTGACTGTGGTTTATGTTCCAGACCTAGTGGCTTGAAAATCACACCAGACGCACTTTCATATGTGCCCAAGATCCCAGGAGGAGAATGGAGGAAAAGTGATTGTGGCATGGCCATCCTCCCTGAGGAATGATTTCTCACTTTCCTTCTCACTATCTCTGTCTGTATCTCTTTTCTCCAGAAAGTGCACATACCCTAAAGCGAAAACCTTTAATAAAAAAGCAAAAAGGGAATCAAAACCTACTGGAGACATTATTTTCTTTAGGCTTATATGTAACTGGTTATTTGAATATATAAGTACCGGTGAAATCCCTTCACTATTCCAAACCAAGCAGACTCACCTGTGTTTTATTTTGTGTTAATTAATCAATTTAAGGCAAGGGCTGAAGTTAAGCTACTGGTTTCTACTTTTATTTTTGGTATTAACTCTGCCAATCCAATTAGAATTCTCTGTATCTGAAACACTGCCTTTTATTATTGAAAGGCATTTTAATGAGGTCTGTGTATACTCTTAAATAGAGAATAAGTAACATTTTACATATTTTATAAATGATTTGTAAGATCAGATGCTTTGAAAACCAGTGTGATGGGACCAGCAAGTGGTTAACAGGCTGGACACTCCCACGTGGCTGACCATGGTTCAAGTGCTGGACCTAGCGACTTGCTTTCTCACTTTCCTCTCTCTCTCTCTGTTTCTCTTTGGTCAAATTGAAATAAATGAGTGAATGAATGAATAAAATGGAATGAAATAATTCTTTAAATAAATAAATAAAATCAGTGTGTTGAAATTTAGTATCAAGTTAAGTTTTACCTTTGAATAAGTTTTTAAAGAGTTATTTAATCATTATTATTATAATTATTTTCTTTTTTATTTTTCTTTTTTATTTAAATTTGTTTACCTTCATTCACTGTACATCATTACAACATACAAAATGAGATTTTCCATCCAGAGTACACTGTATATTGTCTCAATCAAGCACATCAACATAC
>NW_006203905.1:26659-28331 GCF_000334495.1 Tupaia belangeri chinensis
GGTACCGTAATAACAGTAAAACTCACGGCAGAGAAATTGAATACCGGCCAGTTCAAGGACACAAGGGAGGGCTCGTAAACCGGGCCTTGCCTCAGTTTCTTCCCAGTCCAGGCCTTGCCTTAGAATGGGAGGCAGCATCCTTACCAGCTTGTGTTGCCTGCATGGCCCCGTCAAAAATCACATAAAAACTAGTATTTCAGTATATGTGTTATCGGTAATGGTGCTTTTGCCAAATTATTAGAAGAATTAAAATAAGTAGATAATACAGGCAGCATAAATTTGTAAAATATGTCATCATAAGACTTAAACTAAGAAAAAGCCAAATGACAAATTAAAAAAAAAAAAATAGTGAAGGAAGAAAAAAAGAGTGGAGGAAGAAAGAAAGAGAGAGAGAGAAAAAAAAAAGAAAAAGAGAACAAAGAAATGAAAGAGAAACAAAGGAAATATTTCAGGACCCATGCCCAAACCCAGGAGACCAGATCAGCCCAGAGATGCTTTCCAGGGTTTCCTTTTCTGCCTAAGGATGCTCCAGACTGCAGAAGGAGACTTAGTGACTTGTGAGACTCACTCAATGATAGGAACACTTGCAGGATAATGGCCAGCCCCGGGATTCTAGCCTCTCCCTCCTCGCCCCCCAGCTCCATACATCCACAGCCACAGCTGGAGGAGGAAAAGTGGTCATGCTCAAAGGGACACTCAGGGAATTTCCTGGACCATCTTTAATAACAGGCACTGCTCTAAACTACTGACTCAGAATGCAGTGAGTCTGGGTTTTTTGTTTTTAATTTTTGCTATAGGGCACGTGCACTTGTCACTAGAGAGAGCCAGAGAGAAAGAGAGAGAATGAGAAAGCACCCATTAAAGGATATGGGCAAGCCACAATTCCTTCTCCATCTTTCTTTTTGTACTATTTCTTCTTTCTCTTTGCAGTATTTTCGGTGTGCGTGCATACATTTACGGTGCATATTTTTCTTTTTTATAAATTTATTTATTATTATCATAATCTTGTTTATACCACATTGAATCACATATAACTTTACAGTGTATTACATTTCTTTTTCCAGAAGGAATACTACGCACATCAGTCAATACAAAGACATTAAAATTCCCATCATAATCAACCAATAGCTTTACATTTTTTCCAGATTATTATTATTTTATCTATTTATTCATTATTTTTGCTATAGGACACATGTACTCACCAGAAAGACAGAGAGACAGAAAGTGAGAAATCATCCTCCCAGGGGATGACCATACTACAATCCCTTCTCCTCCATTCTCCTCTCGGGATTTTGGGCACGCATGCACTCGCGCTGGATGTGAGTTTAAGCCATTGGGTCTGGGACTTGAACTGCAGTCGACTACATGGGAATATAGTTATATAGCCATTATGCCATCTGCCGGTCCTAATTTCAATTATTTTTTAAACATTCAATCACTATTTATTATTTTGCTTGTAAACAGACTTTACCCAACATAAAATACTTCTCAGACCAGTCCAGTTGAGAATACTATACATGTTATCATGAACGAGTAATAAACCATTCTGAGGGCTGTCAATTCACACTTGTTACTGTTTCCTTTGCTGAGCAGAAACTTCTCAGTCTAATATAATCCCACTTGACTATTTTAGGGATTATTGCCTGGGCTTTGGGAGTCTTATTTAAGAAGT
>NW_006203905.1:32748-40649 GCF_000334495.1 Tupaia belangeri chinensis
CACCCCACCGGGTCCGTGACAGGATCCGCTGTTGACTACGTGGGAGTCCAGCGACATAGCCATTATGCTAACTGCTTTTTTGTTGTTTGCGCATATTTCTTGAGACTCTGCAATTGTTCCTAGTCATCTAGGAATCTGGGCGTTCCTTCCTAACTTTTTAAATGTGTCTCTGAGTGTTAAAAAGTGTGCAGAATTAGAAAATTAATTATCTCTTTTCTGGTCTCCCTACCTGTTGCTTACCCATGCACTGTTGTCACTGGTCCTGGGTGACCTGGGAGTGGTGAACCTACAACTGACCTAATAAGCTTCACCTCAGGAGTAAACAAACAAACAAACAAACAAAACCCTAAACATTGTACAATGCCCACCATGTGCTATTCAAAGCTCTGAAATTCTGAGAGTCCAAAGGCAAGTGGGGAAGGGGTGGCAGATAAGCCACAGGTCCTGTCCATTAGGGTCTGCAGCCACATGCAGCCTGGTGTTTGGCACTGCCACTGGCTTGAACCGGTCTCCAGATGGGGTAGAGAGGGGTGCAAGTTCTTTTTAAAGTCCCAAGAAACAAACCTAAAGTTCAGAGACAAGTAGGAGCCCAGTGCATTTTTTAAGTCATCCAGTCTGGGAATTGAACCATGCAGTTGACCATGTGGGATCCAGCACCCTCATTATGCCACCTACTACCCAGCATTGTTTATTTTGAAAAATTGTTTCAAAGTGGCCAGCAGGTGGTGTGGTGGTTAAGGCTCTGGACTCCTGCATGACTCATTATGGCTTGAATTTTAGACCCGGCAGCTTATAAGTCAAACTGAGCATGTGTATATATTTGTGTGTGTGTGTGTGTGCTCAAAATCTTTAGAGGAGAATGAATTGTGGTATGGCTATTTCCCAGAGGAGGGTGATTTCTCACTTTCCTTCTCTCTGTTTCTGTGTCACTTATGAGCATGTGCCTTCTGGCAAACATACCCTGGAAAAAAAAAAAAAAAAACTGCTTGGAAGCTTATTCTTTTTATTAGTAAAAGAGACAAAATGAGGACAAGAGATCTACTGAGAAATAGGCACTTCCAAAAGTATCTCAACATGTTATATACCCCCAGCCTCATCCAGTCCCACATCATGGGTAGACTTATGCCCAGAACATTCCTGGAGATCTTGAGATGTAAACTCTAAATCTTCCCATGTAAGTTAACATTTCAGTGTGTCATGTTTTATCACTTCACATTTGTTATTCCTTAACTAGGCTAAAGTGAAACCTCATTGTAGTTTTGATTTATACTTTGTTGGTAATTAGTGATACTGAGCTTTTTTTTTTTTTTTTACATACTTGGCCATTAAATGCCTTCTTTAGAAATGTTTATGTCTTGACTTAATTTTGCAATTGGGGTGTTCTTTTATCATTTTTTGTTTTTGGTTTGGGCTCATAGACATTCTTATATACATTGACTATTATCCTTCATTAGATGGATAGACTGACAATACATTTACACTCTCCTGAAGCATTTCTCTTCACCCTGTTGATTTGCTATGCAGAATAATTTTAATTTGCTATAATATCCAGCTGTATATTTTTGCTTTTGTTGCCTAAGATTATCAGGTCTTGTTCAAAAAAATCTGTGCCCAGATCAATACCTGAGGAATTTTCCCTTTTTTTCTTCTGTTGTCCTGTTTTGTGTCTTACATATAAGTTTGTAATTTGTTCTTTCTGACATGGGTAACCACTATCTCCAGCACCATTTATTGAAGTACGGTTCTTTCTCCAGTCTATGTTCTTGGCATCATTTTTGAATTTCAGTGGTCAGCAGGTGGCATAGTAATTGAGAGCACTGGACTTCCAAATGGAGGACCGCAGTTTGAGTCTCAGACCTGGTGGCTTGCATCCTCACTCTCTCTCACTCTTTGGACAAATTAAAATAAATAGTAGTAATCAAAATAATAAAGGTAAATAAAGAAAGCATTTCTAGAAAAGAGAGAGAAGATACAAATCAATAAACCAGATATGGAACTAAAGATATTATTCCTGACTATAGAGAAGCTGTCAGAGATGAGATGTATACAAGAATTGTTTTAACAATGAATTTAAGAAGTTAGTCATTTTCAGTTACATTATAATATGAGAATATAAATTCAGGACATTTTTGGTTCAGCCTTAAAATTGTGACACAGTATTATGCTATAAACCTTAGATTTTATTTGAAGACTCTACTTTTTCTTAAAGATTTCCAGGAGTTCCTATCAGGCCTTATCAGAATAATGTAGCACTTGGGGGCAAATATGCAGCCTAGGAGCCCTGCACTGGAGGCTAAAATGGAGAAGACCTCCATGCCTACCATGAACTTGCCCTTGGTGCTGTGATAGACAGGGACAAATGTGATCCAGATACTGCAGAACACCAGCATGCTGAATGTGAGGAACTTGGCTTCATTAAATGTGTCAGGCAGGTTCCTGGCCAGGAAAGCCACAGTGAAACTCCCCAGAGCCAAGAAGCCCAGGTAGCCCAGGACACAGTAGAAAGCAGTGACTGAGCCCTTGTTGCACACGATGATGATGTTTCTGGGCTCAGAGTTTGAGTCTATGTCAACAAAAGGGGGAGAGGTTCCCAGCCAGATTCCACAGATAATCATTTGGATCAGGGAGCAAATGAGAATGACAGAATTGGAAGCCCCTATGAGCAGCAAGTACCTCTTTGTTCTTTCAGGTTTTGTGGCCTTGAATGCCAGAATCGCGGTAATTGTTTTGGACAAAACACTGGAAATAGCCACAGTGAACACAAGGCCAAATGTGACTTGTTGAAGGGAACAGGTGGTTGTGTTAGGATGGCCAATGAAGAGCAAGGAGCAGAGAAAGCATGGCAGGAGGGAGATGAGTACGATAAAGCTGAGAGCCTGGTTGTTGGCCTAGACAATGGGAGTGTCTTGGTGCTTCACAAAGACCCCCAAAACTACAGCTGTGAGAAGAAAGAAGCACAGAGCTATGCAGGCCATGGCTGTCCCCAAAGCATCCCCAAAAGCCAGGAAGGTCACAGGCTTGGGGAGGCAGTGAGTTCTTTCACTGTTTGGATACTCTTGAGATGGGCACTGGACACACTGCTTTGCATCTGATGACAAAACAAAGATCTAGTAATTAAATCACACAAATTGATTGTCGTGTTGAAGGAAATGGTAACTTTTGTGTAATTCTGCCAGGGATAAAGACCCTGAGGTAATGCCAAGATATGTCAAGACCCTATGTTGATGACACTGGAAGAATTTTTTCAGCTTAAGGTGGCACCAAAATGACTTAAAGATGGATCTCAGCATATGAGAATATTGGTTGGCCCATCTTGTGGCTCTGAATGATGCTATCAATGATGAAGATTTATACCATATCTCTTCTCTACTTTCCTTATGATAAACCTTACATTTCCATGGCTTCTCACATTTGTTCATTACAACAGAAATGAATACTTTTCTTTTTAATATTCAGAGAAAAATAACTTTATCTTGTTCTCTTGAAATATCCTAACTTTTATCTCTATTCTAATTTCTAAGATCTTGTCACTTGTGTACCTACTTTTCTCATAGTACATTTTAATTATTCTATCAGTGTTATCATAAATATATGTTATCATAAATGTTGAAAATTGGTTTGATTTAGTTTTTTTCTTTTTTTGTAGAGTTTTTTTTTTTTTTGCCTTAGGGCATGCGTGCTTGACAGAGAGAGAGAGAAAGAGACAGACACAGTGAGAGAAAAAGTGAGAAATCACCCTCAGGGAGGACAGCCATACTACAATCCCTTTTTCTCCATTAGCTTCCTGGGATCTTAGGCATGCAAGCACACCTGCCCAGCATGTGTTTCAAGGCACCATATTCAGGACTCAAAGTGCAGTTAGCCATGTGAGAGTTTATCAATAAAATCACTATGGCAACTGCTATTCCCAGAAAAAAATGTTTTAATTTAAAACATTTAAATCTTGAATGGAATTTGATTGCTCCTATATAGCAATTGTTTGAGAAATTACTATTATAATTATATGATAGAAGGATGGAGTGTTCTTTTTGAGGTATCCAATTATGTACATCTGAAAGCACAGTTTGTAAAATTTTTTTGAAAAGCTGGTAATGCTTTTGCCTTTATACATCATGTGGTCTGTGTTGCAAATATTCACTTCTATTGTTATGTAGCAGGAAAGCAGCCACAGAGATTATGGAAATGAGCAAGCATGTGTGCATTTCAATTACATTTTTTTCTTTTTACAAAAATAGGTGGTGTACCTAATACATTCTCCAGTATTTGTTTACTTTTGGTAATACTAAGGCAATAGTATTGGGCTGTTGAAAAAAATCACGACACATTTTTCCATAGAAAAGAAAAAAAACTAAAAATAGATTATGACTCTTCCAACAACCCAATAGCTTCTCCTAGGGGACCATCAGGTGTCATGAAAGTATGATGGAAGAAGTAGAGTCTGTGGAAAGATATTAAGGGGAAAAATAGAGAGGTATGACATTTATGCAACACAGAAATGGAATAATATCTGTTGATGATAACATGCAGGGTATCCCTAACTGAACTGGTGAGAAAGGTATTCATGTTGGAAATTCACTTTACAGGCTACGTGATGTATACTGATGGAATGTATAAAAGAAATTAAAATAATAAAAAAATCCTAGACTCCTACATGACTTACTGCAGTTTGAGTCTCTGACATGGTAGCTAGCTTTCTCACTTTCCCTTTCTATCTCTTTCTTTCTTTCTTTCTTTCTTTCTTTCTTTTTCTTTCTTTCTTTTTTTGGAGAGGTTTTTTTGCTATAGAGTGCATGCACTCGCCAGAAAAACAGAGACAGAGAGACAGAAAGCGAGAAATCACCCCACCAGGGGGGATGGCCATGCTGCAATCCCTTTTCCTCCATTCTTCTCTTGGGATCTTGGGCACACATGCACATGAGCCCAGCATTAGTTTAAGCCACCAGGTCCTGGACTCGAACTGCGGTCGACTATGTGGGAGTCCAGTGTCATAGCCATTATGCTAACTCTTGGTCCATTTCTTTCTTTCTTGTCTCTCTCTTGTGAGTGTGTGTGTGTGACCTGCAGCTATTATTAATAACAATAAGTAAAATTAAATAAATAGTTCTTAGTAAAAAAGGAATTAAAATGATATATCTGTTCCTATTCCAAGAGTCAGCAGATACTCCAGACTTCTGTCTCAGGACTAGGTTTGCCACCCACATGCATGTGTTTGTTTTCTTCTGAGTCCAAATCCCTTTCCTTTGCTATTCATTTTTTTTTTTCTTTTTAAAAATAATTATTTATTTAATTTTATTTATTGTCATTTTGAAATTTTTCTCTAGGGCATGTGTGGTCATAAAAGAGAGACAGAGAGAGAGAAAGAAAGTGAGAAAGCAAGTGGCCAGGTCAGGGATTCAGATTATGGTCGGTCATGTGGGAGTCCAACACCCTATGAATCATGCCAGCTATTGGTCCCTATTATTCCTTTTCTTGAAAAAATTTGCCAGGGGGGCACATTCACTGACTAGAGAGAGACACTGAGAGAGAAAGAACTTGAGACCGCACCACCTCCATAAAATGCTCATGCCATAATCTGCACCGTCTTTTCCTCTTATCATTATTTGGCACAACATACAAACTCCTGGTGTATTTTCCAATTTATCTAGTTTGGAACTCAAGTAACAATTTTGGTCATGTAGGATTCAGCCACCTTAACCACCATGCCATGGGCTATCTCCATATCTATATTTTTATTTCTTGTTTTGCACAATTATTTGATTTTGCAATTCCTTCACAAAAAATAAGTATTTTTTTCTTGGCATATTCTAATCTGAACATATTTTTTTTTTTACTAGCAAGAAAAATCAAATTATTTCTACTGTTTGAATGTCTTGAATTGCATAACACTTATGGAAGAATTCAAACTGTGGCAGACTACAATATAAAGAAATTACTGGGCATAATATGGAGCTTGTTTAGCTAAAGACTAACTGCTGTTCTGCTTCTGTAAACTGCTTGTAGAAGCTTGCAAGCCCATTTTACCATACCTGCAAATTGTGCTCCTTGTACCCTTGCATTTTCACAATCCTTGCAGCAGCCTTCCCAGAAATTTTTGCAGCCTTTCCTTCCCTTGCAAAACTCCCCTTGTGGGTACAACAGCTGCAACCCCCAGCCCTTAGCCCTTCCTCAAAAAAACTGTAAATGCCCAACGTGGGGGTGTGTAGACCCCTCCTCAAGACTGGAAATCCCTTCTGTTGTTTTTGTGCTTAAATGCTCTGCAGAACTGCAAGTTGGGGCTGACACTTTGATACTGCCTGCTTGCAGTGTAGGGTGGCAGTCCCTGGCAAGGAATAAAGGCTCATAAATTTTTATTCCTCGAGTGGTCTCAATTCTTGGTTATCTCATGCCACAACAAAATTATATTTATTTCTTATATATTGGAAAAACAGAAGCATGCTTTCTTATAATTTTTCATATTTCACATTTGACAGTACCACATTTTATTGTGATAATTTTTTGATTTTATGTTTTGTATGGCAGAAAATTTTGAGGTGCCAAAATTTCAAATTTATTAGAATGTTGAGTCTTCAATCTTTAACTATGTTTCTTTTATTTCCTGCAATATAATTCAAAGTCTGTTACTGTGATATTAGTCAATTCTTTGTTCTTAATTGCATAGGTGTATTTGAGCATGGTTGTAAAAGTTTAGAATATTTTGAGATCAGCTTTTGGCATAATGGCTATGTTGCTGGTCTCTCATTCAGTTGACTGCAGTTTGAGTCCCAGCCCTGGTGACTTAAACTCATGCCAGGAGCATGTGTGTGTGTGTGTGTGCTATTTCAAAGTTGAGACTAATAGAATGAGCATGGCCAGACAACAGCTAACACAAAGTAGGGTAGTAATAGTGTTCGTAAAATAAATAAACCCAAACAATGATTATGTGAATTAAGAACAGTGGTGATATATCATTGATTTCTCTTGTGTGTGTGAGAGAGAGTTTTACTATAGGGTGAGTGTGCTCACGAGAGAGATAGAAAGTGAGAAATCACCTCCCAGAGGAGATGGCCTTGCCACTGTCTCTTCTTTTCCTTTCTGGTTTGGAGATTTTTGGCACACCCGCACATACACCTGGCATGACTTCAAGCCTCAGGGTTGGAAAATTAAACTACAGTCAGCCAGTGCCTTCACCACCACATCACCATGTTTTATTTCTAATAGTAAGTAATAGTTTCATTTTTATTGAGCAATAATAGAAACTAATAGTGTAGTTATATATTTCATACTTGTTTGATTTGAAATGTCTGATTCTGGGCACAAGACACAAGTAAAGCAGCAAACAGGTCTTCCTTCTTGGGGAATTTTTTGGAACCCAGGAACACAGCTGTGACTACACATGGATTCAGGAGTCTGAGCAGAAAAGAGAATCATTAATCATAATTATGTATCTTATAAACTGTTTTAATAGGATGTCTCTATTTTTCTCCACTTCAGAGAAAACTATTGCCTTTAATACTTCATCATTTTGGGTCATTTAAACTTTCATCACATTGATATTAGCTAGACTTTCTTTTGTTTTTTGTTTGTTTGGTTTTAGAGAAAGAGATTTTTGTTATAGGGTGCATGCACTCGCTGGAGAAGCAGAGAAAGTGAGAAAACACCCCCTGGAGTGATATCCACACTTGATTCTCCTCTCAGGATTTGAGGCAACCATGCACATGTGCCTGACATGAGTTTCAAGTCTCTGGTTCCAGGACTCAAAACTGCAATCAGCTGGGTGGGAGTCAAGAGCCTTAACCACTATGCTATCTGCTGGCCCCCCTTTATAGATTTCTAATAAAGAACTAGTATACTTCCCTTTGTTCTTTATGCCTTATTACTATTCTTAATTTTATAAAAAAGTATTTATTTAATTTTATTTATTA
>NW_006203906.1:0-22184 GCF_000334495.1 Tupaia belangeri chinensis
AAAAAACTTAGGATACAATATAGCAAGGAATTCTAAAATTCACTGGGGAGAGTAGTTGGTAATCAACTTCAAACCATATGGCCCTTCAATCCTGAGTTCACCCTTATAATAAATTACAGTGGAAGATTTGTTGCTGCATAATAACAATTCTGGGGCCAGCAGGTGGCATAGTGGTTAAGGTGCTAGACTCACACATGGCTGACAGTGTAACCAGACATGGAACTGGGTAGCTAAGAATTCATGTCAGACGTGTGTGCATGCCCAAAATCCCCAGGGGAGAATGGAGGAGAGGTGATTGCAGTGTGGCCATCACCCCTTGGGGTAGATTTTTCACTATCTCTCTCTGTCTCTCCAGCAAGCACATGTGCCTCATGGCAAAAATCTTTTTTTAAAATGACAATTCTAAGGTATTAAAAGAAATGAGATTATTATTGGTGTACTTGCTTTAAGGAACTAAGGGCATAACTTCTGACAAGAAAAAATTTTAATGACTAAAATCAAGATATTTTGCTATTTAGATTTGTCAATTAAGTTTATCCATTCCCATTTGTTCTTCAATTTGAAATACAAATAGTGCTGATGCCATTTAATACCTGAAGATATGAAAAGGAAGAAGAAATATTTTGTATAAGCATGTTACCTTTATTTCCATGGATATGAAGTATGAACTATAAAACTTCATGAGGGACATAAATGATATATCCATATTGAACTCTATAATGCAATATCTCCATAACATAATACAAGCTAAAGAGTATGTAGAAGAAACTCTGTAATAGACTTTTAATTATAAAATTATCTTCATTCTGAATTTAGCTCCAATGGTAAGGCATAAATTCTAAATGAAATATTTTGTATTTCATGGACCACTAGGCAAAGTACAAAATCCTGAATTCTTTTTTTTAAGAGGGATTTTTGCCATAGGGTGCATACACTCACCAGAGAGGCAGAGGGAGATAAAGTGAAAAATCAACTCCTAGGGGGCTACGCACACACTGCAATCCCCTCTCCCTCCATTCTCCTCTTGGGATTTGGGGTACACACACTTACCCAGTGTGTGTTTCAAGTCACCAGGGCCAGGACTCAAAACACAGATGACCATGTGGGAATGCAGCACCTTAACCACTCTGTCACATCCTAACCCATGAAATCCCTAATTCTAAAATATTCATTTTAGCAATTTTACTTTCTTAAAGTAAATGCTGGTCAATTTTTTTTCATTTTTAAGGTGACTATGAAAGTCTTCGAGTTATATTTAGAATACAGAACAAGAGTTTGGAATAAAACTACATTGAAATGTAAATAAACTTCCAATTAAATTTTAAGAGCAATAATTTTCATTGTAAATGCAGTCTCAGAACATTATTGTTAAGTACATTTTGTCATTCTTTTTATTATTTTACTTCTCCTATTTTTATTGCTGCATTACCCTTCCATAGTTGGCATAATACTGAAGGATGGATAAGTCCATATGTAAATACACTTTCTAAGGAGCTCCTAAAAATACATTCCAAAAGATAATTTTCAATAAAATTCTAATGTTGAGGTGGACCTTAGAGGTTAAGGGATGCTTTGGCATATTTTCCTCCCCTGAAATTATAATACCGCCATTGCAACAACATGAATAAAAACAATGTTTGCCAAACTTCTGTTCTGTGCCTGGCATAACTCCAGACATGTTTATAAAAATTGTCTTATGAAGTACTCCTAGTAATACTACAAAGTGGATATTTAAAATTATTTATTTGAAGATAAGGTCTCAGTTCACTTTCTTCTGCCAGAACAGAATGGGTCATTATGAACAATAGAAGTTTAATTGATTCACAGTTCTAGAGGCTGAGAAGTCCCAGGGCATGAGGCCAGCATTTGGTGGGGGCCTTCTAGCTATGCCATAATATGGCAGAAGGGCAAACAAAACAGAGAGAGGAAATCAGGCCACACTCCTTCTTTCATCAGTAGCCCACTACTAAAATAATTAACCCAGTCCAATATCAAGATATTAGTCCATGTATAATTTAATCATCTCTAAAAGGTCCCACATCGTAATACCATCAAAATGGCAATTAAATTTCAACATGAGTTGCGGAAGAGACATTTAAAACATAGCAATAAGTTCACTGAGATTTAAAGAGCTGATGGTTAGATGAATCTGCATGATTCCAGAATCTGTGCATTTTACTCTTTCCTAATGAGTGAAAAAAAAATTCTTATGTTCTTTCAGATCATTATTCCAGTAGATCCCGTCCTATCCATAGACCCAAATGTTAGAACCATGTTTTATTTTTTCTCATCTTCTCATAGTCAGTATAACATGTTAATGTTAATATATTCTCTAATTTTCTATTGGCATTGTTATGGGCTGAGTTGAGTACTCTCAAAATTCATATGTCAATGTGCTAATCCCTAATACTTTAGGGTTTGACTGTATTTGAAGAAAAGGTCCTTAGAAAGTAATCAAGTTAAAATGACTTTACTAGGGTAAGCCATTCTCCGAAATGACTGGTGTCCATGTAGGAAGAAATTTAGACACAGCCAGTAGGGGGGAAGACAATGAGAAGACAGAAGGATTAAATGGTAATCTGTCTGCAAGACAAAGAATAGGCCTTCGAAGAAACCAATCCTGTGGACACCTTGATTTTGATCTTCTAGCCTCCAGAATTGTGTTTAAGAATTTTCCATTGTTTAAGCCACCCAATCTGTAGTACTTTGTTAGAGCAGACCCCACAAACTAATAATCACCTTTTCTCAAATCTATACCCTTACCATTTTCACTAGAACATTTGTTTATGTGTTCTTATCTCAGTGACTACATGGCACTTACTATATGGCAAGCACAAATCCAAACACTTTTCCTATATTAATCATTTAATCCTCACCTAGATCTTAGGGACTGTTAAAATGAAACTATGATCTGAACACGGCTAGTCCAGTTCCAGAATCTGTCCTCAACTCTCGGTTCTGCTGGCTTAGTGATCTCTGTCATGGCCTCCAATGCTCTTTCCATCTCTAAAACATTTTTCTTTATTCCGCGGTCCTTTTTTGGCACACCAATTAATCTTCAAACACATATCTGCCCTAGTTCCTTACATTAAGCCCAAGTCGTAACAAAACTGAAGTATCAGAAATTTTAAAAAATAATGTTTTTCCACCTCTTTGCCATTGCCCCTATTGAGTTCTCTTTTATTATCACCTATCAAAATTCTGTTTGTTAAGACCCAACTCATTTGCCATCTCCTCCATGAAATCTATTTTCCCAGTCAGATGTTTCCTCTCTCTCCACTGTTGAACTCCTGTAGTTTTGTTTTACCACACACATACACCTGCCTTGTAAGTTCACATATGTCTCACGTCAAAATAAGGTTACTTATTTAGTCTTATGCCTAATAGTACTCCTCACTCTCCGAAATACTTTAGATCACTGTCTTAGTTTGTTACTGCTGCCATAGCTAAATACAACAGCGTGAACGACTTAAACAACAAAAATATATTTTCTCAGTTTTCAAAGTTTTCATTTTCTCTTGAGGTTCTCTCTTTGGCTTGCAAATGGCTGTTTTCTCATGGTGCCTTCACATGGCTTTCTGTGCATACCCATTATTGGTCTCTCTCTCTCTCTCTCTCTCTCCTTTTCTTCTTAGAAGGACACAGTTATACTGGAGTAGGAGAACCTTTATGACCGCATGTAACCTTAATTAATTTCTTAAAGACCCTGTCTCCAACGTACTGTTACATTGGGGATTGGGTTTTCAATGTGTAAGGAGAACCATAGTTCTGTCTATAATGATCACAAAAGGCATTTCAGAATATTTGTTGAATTTAATGCTTATCAGTTGTAGAGTAGAATGTGCTAGTAACTGCTTAACAGCCATTCCTGGGGTCGTAGGACTTTTGGTTTCACTGGGATAAGTGCACCCACTATGATGGTAGATTTCAGGCTATGGATACATTACCAGCTTTCAACTTTCACAACCAACACCTATGAGCCAGTATACATGGACTTCAGCAAACCACTGATGAAGGCCAGGGTTTTCAGGGCTTCAAGTAAAGAAACTGTGTAAGGTATGAGGTGTGCTATGTTCATGTTTTATTCCTTTGTTCATCCAGCAAAATGGAGTCTCAAGCTCAGTAATTAAACTATCTGAGGCAAAAAAGAGTCATACTACATGTAAATCTAAGTTTTTACACCAAGACGCATACTCACTTCAGAAGCTGTTTTTCAGATGATGCTTATCTGTGTTCCGTTGCCCAGGAAGTTGATAGCACTATGTAGAAAAACTTCACAAGGTGACATTTTAATGGACAGCACATTAAATTAAGTCATTAAAAATTGAATCCCCAGTAGGCAGCTTAATCATTATAATTAAACCAAGTAGTTTAAGTAAAGCCTAACCCGATCAGTAATGTTACTTTCAAAGGCTTTGTATGTTTTGATAAGTTGTTCATTAGGAAAAATGCCCATTTAGCACCAGCATGTGAAATCAACGCATACCTCTACAAAGCACATTCTATTTTCTAAACAGTGTTCTCACTAGTATGTAATCCATATCCAGACATTAATGAGAATAAGGATGTGCTTTTGTTTATAAGGTTTTGTGCAGTTACTGATCTAGAAATATACTCCACAGTAGTTCAAAGGACTTGAATGCCATGACCAATGTAAAAGTGGTATAAAAGTTAGTAATTACTGCAGGTGTCACTGAAAACATGCATATGGTGCATAATGCTTTGTGTAGGCATCACTGACCCAGAAAGTCAAACTGTAATGTACTGGTGTCTTCTGAATGGTTTAATTCATGGAATCCAGAATATGAGAGTTGCTAATTATTGCACGCATTACTGAGAATACCTCTGTGTTCCATGATCCTTATAAGAAGCCTTATATATGTGGTTGGTCACTTTCATATGAAGTACTGTAGGCTTATATCAGATATATCAACTGGACATATCACAGTCTAACTGTTTCTTTTAAGCTGAGGTGAATGCCACAGCTTTGTAGAATGCGTTCACATACAAGAATACAGGTGAAATGGCATCTACTGAAATACTGACACCTACAGGAGATCTTCTTTAATGCAAACAATTCTTTAATTGGTTCAAATGTTAAATACAAAGGTTAAAATATCTATTCATTTATGCCCTTCACCTGCCTTTTTTTAAGTTTGTTTTTTGTTTGCTTATTTGTTAATTTTCATGAGAGTGACAGAGAAACAGGCATCCTCAACAAGGTCTCACCATGCCACAATTCTCTCCATCATCTTTCTAGCCAAGATCTCAGGTGTCTGCAGGCATGACCAAAGTATCAAGCAAGGTAGGGTCTGAGGCCAGGATTTCCCATCTGGTTCCAGTGTTACCCAGCAGCCTTCTACCACCCACACCACCATGGCTGGGCCATCAATGGATTTTATATATGAAAGCATTCTGTAAGTAAAGATTGACATTGCATTAAGTCATTGAGTAGTGTCAATCAGAGTGCATATTTTATAATCAACGTATACATTTATTTCTCAACTAAGATATAGAATTTGAAAGAAATATTTATGGAAGAGAAAGTTTGAAAAGATATGTTGGGTTGCTAGAAAAGTCATGCCATATCTTTTCTATGCAAAATGAAGCATGACTTTTCCAACAACGCAATACCATATAACAGCCATGATAGTCTTGTTTCTAAAGAAGGAAAAAAAATGCAGTATGATAAGACAACTTGAAAATATGTAGATGAGAGGGAAACTAATTCTAAATGGGAATCAGTCAATTTTCCATGATTTCATGGGTCATCTGACCCCAGCTTTTCCCTGACATCTGGCATTTCATCATGAGAGACTTGTTATTGCAGATGTAATTTCTTATTAAAATAGAACACATCCTCCTTGAATGGAGATATCAGCACTTGATTAGGTTCTTTTGAATGGTTAAATCTATCAGATTCTTTCTAAATGATGAATGGTGATAGCTGAAAGAAAGTTTTGTCTGGATTAGAGAAGGACAATATAACTAATTAAAGAGAAAACATTGACAGGGAACTCTGTGTGGTGGGCTCTTACTACCCAGGCAACATTGTGAATTGAAACTGCAAGTCTGGTATGGCAAATTTATGGTATTTAGATTCCCTATCGAGCAACTAGAGTTATCATTGCTTCAAGTACATGTACCCACGCCTTGCCGACAAACACATATATACATAAACCTCAATGACTGTTTTTTGTTTTGCTTTGTTTTTCAAAGCTAAAAAGGAAATTGAAATATAGAACATGGAAAATGAAGGTATCTCTGTCATTTTTTCCAGGTTTCCATTGATACATATTATATACATACATATATATATATATTTTTTTACTTCTTTATTATTATTATTATTTCTGGAGAGTAGGTGAGAGGAAGAGAGAGGAAGAAAGCAACTTCCAATGAGGTGTGGTCACACTGCAGTTCCTTCTCCTCTGTTTCCTCAACTTGCCAGAATTTGTGGCACCCACATACATGCAACTAATGCGTTTATCAAGCCTCCAGGGCAATAATTTAAATCATGTTTGCCCATGTGGGATCTAACTCCTTTAACCACTAGGCTATAGAGCCAACCTAGATACATATTTTAAATAAAACATTAGTATGTTTTTGTTGAAGCACTCTCCCTATCTTCTCAAACCAATGCCATCATGAAACCATGTTTCCGATTAAAAAAATAAATAAAAATTTTCCCTCTATGTAGTCAATTGTATAAAAAGAAGATATTAGCTTAGTTATCACTTTAATTCACCTACTACTCCATACACTCTCATATTCCACCTTCTAGGACTATTTTTCCTCCTACACCTTTTTTGTTGTTGTTCAAATTTGTTAAAGTACCTCTAATTTTCTTGAACTTTATTTCTGGTATAGCAAGTATTTGTTTGTTTGTTTGTTTCTTTGGAGAGGTTTTTGCTATAGGGCACGTGCGCTCGCCAGACAGACAGAGAGAGACAGAGAGACAGAAAGCGAGAAATCACCCCCCAGGGGGGATGGTCACGCCGCAATCCCTTCTCCTCCATTCTCCTCTCAGGATTTGGGCACGCACGCACACGCACCCGGCGTGAGTTTTAAGCCACTGGGTCCGGGACACAAACCGTGGTCGACTACGTAGGAGTCCAGCAACATAGCCATTACACTAACTGCTGGTTCCCCAGCAAGTATTTGTTTTGTTTGTTTGTTTGTTTGTTTTTTAATAAGCAACAGACTGAAAGCTTGTGTCTCCCTGAAATTTATGTGCTGAAATTTTTTTTTTCGAGAGGTTTTGGCTATAGCGTGTGTGTGCTTGCCAGAAAGAGAGAGACAGAGAGATAGAAAGCAAGAAATCACCCCCCACCCATGAGGGGATGGCCATGCCACAATCCCTTCTCGCACCTGGTGTGAGTTTCAACCCACCAGGTCTAGGGTCTGGGCCCCGAAACACCATCGACTACATTGGAGTCCAGTGACATAGCCATTACGCCATCTGCTTCTCCCTATGTGCTGAAATTTTAACCCCTGACACAATGGTAATAGGGAGAAACCTTTCAGAGCTGATTAGATCATGAAAGTTAAGCTTGCATCAATGGAATTAGTGCCTTTATGAAAGTGACCACAGAGAGCTCTTTCTCTTTCTACCATTTTTTTTTCTTCATTCTTAGTAAGGTGTGTGGTGTGTACACACAAATGAGAGAAAGAGAGAGAGAGAGAGACTCCCTCCATAACATCTGGTCATGTCTCAAGTCCCTTCCTCAAATCCTCTGTGGTTCTCTCACACATACCTGGCATGTTTCAGGCCAACAGTCAGGAATATGAACTGTGGTCACCATTAAGGATCTTGCTTCTTTTTATTAGTGCATTACTGGTATGCCACAGAGCCGACTCCGTACTTAGTTTTTTTCATTATCCACATTATTCATGAATGTTTACAAGACCCTTCATACAAGTCAGCAATCTACGAAGTGAAAGAGGGCCTTTATCAAAATCAGACCATGCTAACTCCTTGATCTCAGAAATTCACCCTCCAGAACTGTAAGAAACAGATTTCTGTTGTTTACAAGCCAGTCTATGGCACTTTGTTAGAGCGTGCTGAAGTAATATAGTATCTCATTTGTCTTCCTTGATTTAGGGAACTGCATTATGAGTAAAGGCTTTGGAACTTGATGTGGAAATAGCTCATGATTCTTTGAGGCTTAGGATATAACTGAACTCAATTTAAAAAAATTCAATAAGCTTTATAACAAATAATAAATGTTCATGTTAAAACCCCTTATTGTGATCATCTTTAGGATTAGCAAAATAAAATAAAGCATAGTAAATTATGATAATTTATGGAGAATAGGACTCATACACCATAACTCTGTAAACCACAGCACTGATAGGTATGCTAAACTATTTTGGAATGGGAGACTCCTGAGACATAAAAACCAAGTTTCACAGCTTTGTAGCAGGTGACTTCATCTGCATAACCTCAATTCCCTCACCTCTAATATTTATACAGTGGAAACATTATTGATTACAGTGGTTGACTCTTAACAATCATTTCACCAAAAATGATTCGTTCAAGCAAAACGTGACGATTGTATTCCTCTTATTGGTCATTGGCTTTAGGTTAGAATTCTATGTAAAACTTCATGGTCTAATTTTTTTTCTTTCCCAAGAAATAGATTCAAAGGAGAAATAATTCTACTTCTTTATGTGAGTCATCTGTATATGATGGGCACTGTTGCAACCATCTGGGACCAGAGTCCACTCTGTGTTAGTTTCCTGGGGCTGCCATAGCAAATAACACAAACTGGGCAGTTTAAAACAGCAAGATACATTCTTCACATTCCTGGACTCTGGAAATTCAAAGTCAAGGGTTGAGAGGACCAAGCTCTTTCCAAAGCCTCTGAAAGGCAGACTCTTCTTTGCTTTGTCCAGTGTTGTCTAGTAGCTCCTGGCATTTCTTGATTTATGGTGGAATAACTTCAACCTCAGTCTCTGTCTTCACATAAAATTTTCTTTTAGTGTATTTTTGCATTCTCTACACCAATCATATTGCATTAAGACCTACCCTAATGCTTTTATCTCAACCTTATGACATCTGCAAAGATCCTATTTCCAAATGAGGTCATAGTCACAGGTATTGCATGTTAGGACTTCAACATATCTTCATCCTCAACTTTATGAGAGAGAAGGAAAAGAGAAAGAGAGAAAGAGAAAAAGAGACATATATATATATTTTTGACAGCATCTCACAGTTTGGTGATCCTCCTGTCGCAGTTTCTCAGGTAGGTAGTACTGCACACACATGCACCCATACCTAGTGTGTGCAATTGGCCAGGAAACTCAACTTAGGCCTCCCATGTGGCTTTCAGCCTTGCAAGTTGCTATCTGTACACCATTGTGCCTGGCTCTAACATATCTTTTTGAGGAATACAGTTCAATCATAACAGGAGGCAACTTGAGGCAAGTCTCCCCTCTGCTCCCCTCCTCACCCCAAGGATTGCAGGTGAAAAGGTGGAAAACTTAGTTTTTGCTTACATTGCTGAGTCAACTATAAAGCTACCCACATCTGAACTTTTCATGGGCTAATAAATAACCTTATCAGAAAATAGTTTAGGTCAATATTTCTCTTAGTTGTAGATGAAAGTGTTGTAGGTAAAAATGCCCTTACTGATACAAAAGAGTTGTAAAAATTAAATGAACTGATGTTAGTTTGCCACTAAGCATGTGTCTGGCATATGGTAAGTCATTATACATGTAGGCCACTATTATTAATATCACTAATATTTTTATTTGATGAGACGCCAAAATTAGGACTTTTCCTTTTTCTAAATGACTTTTAAAAAATAGTGACAGAAATATCTAGATTAAGACACACAGATTTTTATTTTGGCTAATTTTAATTGAGATAAAGTACAATTTGTTAGGTACTTTTCAACTTCCAAATGTAATTAGGTAGTGAGGTTGAATTTTATTAAAAGTTAAAAAAAACTAACAAAACAAATCGTTATTAAAGAAATAAGTAAGATAATAGGGCCAACTTGCTCAGTTTATAAAGTTCTGGCTTCTCCAAAATTCAATTTGCATATAAAAAACTCCTCAAAATCTTATATTAAAGTAGCAAACATCAATGTTACAGTGGCCAGGCATCAATTTCCTTGGTCATCTGTAGTATAAAGATATTGGCTTTGTTTAATATAATTCCATTCATATTTCCAGATGAGTTTATATATTTTTTTTGTCCAATAAAACATTACATTGAGTTTCTGGTATTATACGTCCTGGAGCGTGGCTTGAAATCTTTTTATAGCTGAATATTTTTCTTCTTTGTTCTTTAGAATATTTGGATTATCATAAAAATTCTCACCAGTGCTTTCTTAGTAATTCTTTATAAAAAATCTAATAAATAAGCTTTGGGATTCAGGAATACATACTACATTTGATATAGTTATAGAGTTCTGGACTGTTAGAACATCTACTGTTTATCATAAGAAGTAGATTCACTCTGAGAATCTCTATGAAAAGATTCCAGACAGTAGTCAATACATAAATGCTTGACATTTGTATATTTTTCTTGTTTTCAATTGACTATGGCTAAGTAAATTCATTATGATAATGTTTCAATTATACCTCTGTGTTCTATATTTATATTTAAAAAAAAAACAGTTTTCACTGTTTTATTTAGTTTTGTTTTAGAGAGATTTTGGCTATAGGAAGTGTGCGCTTGCTTGAAAGACAAAGAAACAGAAAGTGAGAAATCACCCCCGGTGGGTGGGCTAGCCCCATCACAATACCTTTTTTTCCATTCTCCTGGATTTTGGACATGCACACATACGTGCCTGGTGTTAATATCAAGTCTCCAGATCTGAGACTCCTACTGCAGTTGGCCACAAGGGAGTCCAGTGATGTAACCATTATGCTATCTGCTGATACCCATTTTTCACTGTTCTCTTTTAGCTATAAACATAGATTCCATTTTTCTTTTCCTTTCACAAGACTAAAACATCTATGTTTTGTCAAATATACATTATTATATGATAAAAATACTTACAGTTAGGATGAGGTAAATTGGTAGCATCAACAAAATATTCCTTCTCGAGCTATGTGAAAATCTACATTATTAGTTACAATGAATTCTTATTTTGTTCTGCAGTCCACAGAGCTCCTACTGGCCTCTGAGACCACTCAACTTTCCCATGGGCTCTGCAGTCTGCTTTATTTTTCTCTTAGATATAGGTCAATATCTTTCAATAGCTCTTAAGCAATTGAATATATTGAAATGATCTGATTTATGCAGCATTTCTGGTGGAATCTTTGTGTATGTATGCACTCACCAAGAAATGGAATACTCTTTTCTTTCCTCCACCATAAACAGAGACAGCTAAGGGGGGGAAATATTTGCCCTTAAATGTAATGAAAATTAGAAGCTTTTCATGTTTGTTTACTAGATAATGGATATACAAGCTCTGTTGAACTATAGTAGATTTTAACTGAACTATTGAATCTACAATATCTATCAGAATAGCAAGTACATAAAGTGTCTCAATAAATATTATTTAAGTTTGAAATACATTATAATTATGAAAGAAGCAAGAAGAGGGCCATTCTTGGCTAACCTTGCCCTCCAATAATCACCATCTTCTGTTCTCAATCTCAGATCACACATTCAGTGGAAGGAATTCTTACACAGGAAAATGCGTGGAGAAGCAGGAATCTTATAATGAAGTGTTTTTATTTTTAATGGGGCTGTAACAAAAACATGCAAAATAATGTATATTTTGGTCATACTGTGATTTTTAGGAGATTTTTATAAAAAGATTCATGGCCACACATGAATGAAACTCATGTATTAGTGTGCTCAAAAAACACACAAAAATGTTATTTTTTTTAAAGATTAAAACTGAGAGTCAAAATATAACTTTCAGATTAGATAAATATTTTAAATACTTTTCACAAAAGGCAATTTTCCTGTCAGAATATCTAGGCTCAGGTCATAGCTCTGCTTTCTTAGTTGTTTAACCTTGAACAGTTACTTTTGTTTCAATTGCCCCATCAGTGAAACAGAAATATTAGGTTGTCTAGCAAGTCATGATGCATTTTTTCATAGAAAAATGTAGAGAAATATATCATGACTTTCCTGACACCCTAATAATAAAAACATCTGCTTAAAAAGGCTCTGATAGGGTTAAATGGCATCACATTTGAACTTAATATCTAACCCAAGAAATACTAACTGTGAAAGTTGGTATGGAGAAAGATCATTTCTCTCTCTTTCTCTCTCTCTCTTTCTCTCTCTCTCTCTCTCTCTCTCTCACACACACACACACACACACACACACACACACATAATTGCTCAATGATTTGAATGGAATTATGATAGGAGATAAAGTTACACATGTTCCAGCTGGAAGATTTTTTTGTGTCTTACCACTAAAAAAATACAAATTCAGTAAAGGCTATTTATCTTCAGCAGAGTTTTAGTCCACATGAGTGCTGTTACTGTTACTGTTCTACTCTCTGAGCATCCTAACCTGTTGGAATAATCACTATGTTGGAATAATTGCTATTTGGGTTAGTTGCATCTTTAATCTTAAAATTGTCTTCCGAGTTCTACCACTCGTTCTGAGTCGATCACAGTAAATCTGACAGTCCTGATTTTCTATGTCCTAACTAAGAAGAATGCATATAAACATTTTGTTACTTCTAGTAACATTAAATGTGCTGCGTCAAAACTTCATTCTCCTGGCCAGGTAACCAGATATGAGATCGACACTTTCTAATGTACTGGAAGGATGTGATGCTTAACCAGCGATGTCCATGAGGTTTATATGGGATTGGAAAAGGCCTGGTTATTTGAACAGCTGATAGATGACCACGATAAACTTTGCTTCAGTGATTGCGTCTCTGTATATAATGCACTAGGGAGGAATGCTGTCCATCAAGGTATTCTAGAACACATTTCCTCATGACCCCTGTGATTGGTTCTTTAACCCGATTCAGATACAGCATTAGATGTGCATATTACAGTGTACCAAACATTCTTGTCTAAATAGCACTGCATTTTAATTTTTTATATAGTGATAAATATTTTAAAAGCAAAGACTCTTTCTTCCTCCATTCTCCAGAGCTTTTGTTTTTCATGTTCTGCAGTATTTTTGACAGAGGTGTAAAAGTCTATGTGTTGTGGTTGAAATCTGCTTGCCTTTTGCATGATAATAAACATGTTCACAGGAGCTCTTTTCTAATCACTATGGATGCTAGTTATAGAAACACTAATTGAGTGACTCTCACAGAGCATAGAGAAGGGGGAGGGGAACTTGAGTTACCCTCTAGAGTTACTATTGCCACTTCAGTTACCATTAATGTGTTAAAAATGACAAAGGCCAGCAAGTGGTATGATGGGTAAGGCACTGGACTCCCACATGACCAATTGTTCAAGTCCTGGACACAGTGGCTTGAAACTCATGCTGGGCACGTGTGTGTGCATGCCCAAAATCTCAAGAAGAGACTGGAGGTAAAGGGATTGTGGTGTGGCCATTCCCTCCGCAGGATGATTTCTCACTTTCTCTCTCTGTCTCTCTCTCTGGTGAACACATGTATCCTATGGGGGCGGGAGGACACTGAAGAAAGAAAAGTGAAAAGGGGAGAAGAGAATTGTGGTTATCTGCTGCTGCTTATGTTGTATATTATTGTGAATTTTTTTCTCTTAGTTTTTTTTGTAAATATTTGTTTAATTTTATTTCTTATTATTAGTTTTTAAAATGACCACATACACATGCACACACACACACACACACACACACACACACACAGAGAGAGAGAGAAAATGAGAAAGCAAGTTACCAGATCTGGGACTTGAACTGTAGTCAGACATTTCAGAGTCCAGCACCTTAATCACCATGCCATCTGCCAGTTCCTTTTTTTAAAAAAAAATTTCTAGAGCATTTGTGTGCTCACCAGATAGAGTCAGACAGAAAAAGGGATATGGGGAGAGAGAACACCACAATGGGGTTTGGTCATGCTGCAGGCTTTTTTCCTCCATTTCTACATCCTTCTGGATTTTGGGTTCATGTGCACATGTGCCTGGGTGTTTTTCTAGCCACAGAAGCCAGAATTTGAACCATGTGGTCATCTGGGTGGGATCCAGCTCCCTTAACCACCAGATCACAGACTCACTCTCTAGTTATTTTCTATATCTATTGCTTGGAGGGAAATAGTCAAAAGGATGATAATGATTTAGGCAAGAGACACACTTACCTAAATCTCTCATCTACCTCTTCTTTTTTTTTTTGAGAGGTTTTTTGCTATAGAGCACATGCGCTCCCCAGAAAGACAGAGACAGAGAGACAGAAAGTGAGAAATCACCCCCCATGGGAGATGGCCACACCACAATCCCTTCTCCCCCATTCTCCCCTCAGGATCTTGGGCACGCACACACACGCGCCCGGCGTGAGTGTAATTCACCGGGTCCAGGACTCAAACCGCGGTTGACTACATGGGAGTCCAGTGACATAGCCATTACGCTAACTGCTGGGCCCCTCTCATCTACCTCTTCAACATGGAAAGCAGGGAATCAAGAATAAAATATGAAAGACAGACATATTTTATTGCTTTTGAATTGCTTGACATGGTAGGAAGGATTGTGCTACCACACATTTTTCAATTAAAAAATATGCCCTTCATTTATTCATTAATTCTTTGGTGATGAATTTAATATGTACAAGATTTCACTAGCTATAGAGTCTATAGCTATTGACAAAAGCAGAAGGCATGGCTTTGTTTTCAAAATATTTTATGCATCATCGTCAGATAAAACATAAAAGCCTGTGGGTGGCAAGCAGTGTACTGTTTAGTATGTGCAGGATGATACAGTGGGAGTCGCTTTTGATGCAGCCAGTAGTAACATTGTGTTAAAGCACAAAGTCAGAATGTCTATGTACCAAATTATAAATGCTAAAAGTTAATTATTTCGGGACCAGCAGATGGTGTAGTGGTTACATTTCTAGACTCCCACATGGCTGACCATGGTTCGAGTCCTAGACTCACAGGCTTGAAACTCACATTGGGCACATGTGTGTGAGTGCCCAAGATCTGGAGAGGAGAATGGAGAAGGGATTATAGCGTGGCTATCCCCCTGGGGGCGGGGTGTGTGTGGTGATTTCTCACTTTCCTTCCCACTATCTCTGTTACTCTCCAATGAGCACACGTGCCTTAAAGTAAAGCATCATCATCATCATAAATGAATTACTTCTCATAATGGAAATACTGTAGTTATATAAACTATAAAATGTAAGTTAAGCCATTTCTGCATAATTCCTTATTAAAGTGTTCTTATCACACATTAATGACAATGCATTCATTTCCATCTTATTACACCTATTTTTCTACAAGCTCAATGAAGTATACAGAGAAGGAAAATTTGACTGCCAACTTTTACTGAGTCCAATAAATTCAAGGTGATGCTGTCACTGGGCTCTTGTGCGCTTCAGTGTTGGTGATAATTCATTGTCGCTAATTCTCTGAACTAGGCACAACCATCTGCCCAAGAATTAAAAGGAATGAGGAGTTGTAGGAGACAATGTTGAGTTTCTAGTGCAGGAATTGTTAGAAAAGTGATGTTGAAGAATTGCTATGGAAATATGATGTAGATAAAAACTCATAGGTATCTTTGCTTAGAAAATACTATTTTCTAGGGAGGAGAATGGTTACTGAAGGTGGTCTCAAATATTTGGTATCAGTTTCCCCTTACAATTAAACATTAAACTTCTGGGACCAGCAGTTAGTGTAATGGTTGTGTTGCTGGACTCCCATGTAGTTGACCACGGTTCGAGTCCCGGACCTGGTGGCTTAAACTCACGCCAGGTGCATGTGTGTGCCCAGGATCCCAAGAGAAGAATGGAGGAGAAAGGATTGCAGCATGGCCGTTCCCCCTGGAGGGTGATTTCTTGCTTTCTGTCTCTCTCTGTCTTTCTGGCAGTGCATGCACCCTATAGCAAAAAAGCCTCTCAAAAAAAAAAAAAAAATTAAACTTCTTAGTGATAGGCCAAGGGTTTTAGAGTGTGTTTTAGAGTGTGTGGCTTACGTGTCCTTTGTCATAGGATATTTCTTATTTCTTTCTCTATTTTCCATATAAAAACACATAGCCATAGATATTCTCGACCTCAAGTCCCTATAACTCAAATCTGCATTTTTAAGGTTTGCAAAGTTCTTTCATCATCTAAATTCTCTCTATCCTTTAATAGTCAAATAAAATATGCCTGAGCGGGACCAGCAGTTAGCGCAATGGCTATGGCACTGGACTTCCATGTAGTCGACTGCGGTTCGCGTCCTGGACCCGGTGGCTTAAAACTCACGCCGGGCGCGTGTGCGTGCGTGGCCAAGATCCCGAGAGGAGAATGGAGGAGAAGGGATTGTGGCGTGGCCATCCCCCCTGGGGGTGCTTTCTCGCTTTCTGTCTCTCTGTTTCTCTCTGTCTGTCTGGCGAGCGCATGCGCCCTACAGTGAAAATCTCTCCCAAAAAAAAAAAAAAAAGAAAAGTGCCTGAGCAACCCATTTCACAGAAAGTGGGGAGCCAGTTCCCTCATATCTGTATTCATCTTGCTTTAACCAGGCCTGGATACTGTCTCTGTTCTTTGTTCAAAAAACCACAAATACCAAGTTTTCATGGATAGAAAACATTCAGAAATGTTTTGGTATTGTGGAAAGATAGTACATCAAATCAAAATACAGATAACTACTTAAAATTAAACGTTTGCTATCAGGACTCTCTCATTTACACTTGTACTGAGCAAACCCTTCACTCTAATGACCCAATGTGCTATTTTCTTTTCTTTTTGAATCTGATTGAAATCTTCCTCATTTCTTCCTACCTTTTGTTAAAAGAAAAAAAAAATTACTTAAGGCAAGGCATAGTTAGCATAGTTCATCTCGGCAAAGAACAGTGAGTCGGCCAATACTCAGAACCACAAGAGGTTCAGAGTTCTCCTTTAACAGTCTGGGCAGCCAGCTCTGAGAGGCTGAATGTGGAAGTAAAGCAGTTCCTGGCTGACTACAGCTAGGTGTTGGCCTTACCTGACTGTGATCCGCTGAAAAATCCCTAAAGCCTCTAACTGTTTAAGGCTCAGTGTTGTTTTTCATTGGGCTTTGACTTGCTTACTTAAGAACCTGAAGTGCTGGAGCTATCTGTCTTACTCTATTCCTGTGTTGCTAATAGAAATACCTGAGAATGGGTGATGTTAAAAAAAAAAAAATGGTGGGTAATTAACTCACTATTCTGGTGGCTAAAATATCTGAAGGCATAGGCTTTTCATCAAACCAGCCTACAACAATGGCTGAGAGAATCACAGAGGATGGAAGACTCATGAAGAAAAAGAGAAGGAGTTCCTAACAGTTTTCTCTTTTACTACAATCAGTTTTTGCGATAACTAACCACTTCTCATAAGAACTAGCGCTCACTGGGTCTTGAGAGACATCGTTAATCTATTCATGAGAGTGTTGCCTTCAGAATGGAGTCCTCACAATCCAATCACCACACACTAGACTTCACCACCTTCCAACGTCAAATTCCAGTGCATAAAACTCTGGGGATAAACCATCATCCAAACCATAATATCGTCTCGATCCAATGGCTTCCCAATCAAAATCATTTTTAGCACTCTCCTTGCTGAGCCCATATCTCCTCTCTTCAGACCTGTACTTATAAACTCGATACTCTTCCGTTTCAGTTTACAGAACACATTTGTTCTTTTACTCATTCAAGCTGTGCCCAGAAGGGCACCTTTTCTAAATCAAAGAGCTCATACAGACACATCAATTCTTTTTCTTATAAATAAACCAGAAACATATTTACCTCCTTCCTACCATCCAATAATATTTTTTTCTTTTATGTTCTACCCCAGTCAGGTTCTCCATGAGTTTTTTCTTCTACTAAAATTATAGTGTCTGGTCACTGGCACAATCTCTCTCTCTCTTACTTTTTTAAAATGTTTATTTATGTCCACCATGAGAAAAAGAGACAGAGATACAGGAATCCCAAGTAGGGTTCTCATATCATGATCTGCCTCCAGCTTGTCAGCCCAAATCATGGGCACATACATCTGAAATACCAGGGAGTCCTCAGATACAGATGCAGGACAGCATCCATGTGAGTCCCTCTGTACCAGCACTGCACTATGACCTGTCCTCTCTCTCATTTCTTTCTAGACTTGAGGCATTGGGATTCTTTCTTTCTTTCTTTCTTTCTTTCTTTCTTTCTTTCTTTCTTTCTTTCTTTTTTCTTCCTTTCTTTCTTCTTTCTTTCTTTCTTTCTTTCTTTCTTTCTTTCTTTCTTTCTTTCTTTCGGGATATTGCTATAGGGTATGTGCACTCAGCAGAGAGACAGAGAGACAGAGAGAAAGGAAGTGAGAAATCATATCCGGGGTGGGGACGTGAGGGATGGCCACACCACAGTCCTTCTCCTCTGTATCCTCTTGGGATTTTGGGCACATACTCACACATGCCCAATTTGAGTTTTAAGCTACCCAGTCTGGACTCACACCACGGTTGCCTATGTGGGAGTCCAGCAACTTAACCGTTACGCCATATGCTGCTCCTGGGACACTTTAATTTTCTCTTTATAGCTCCCACCACCTACTGACTGGCTACAGAAAAAGAGGAAACTCTTTCTCCTTCGAAAAAAAAAATAACTGGGTTCTTTCTTTTGCAAATTTATTTTCTTATGCTGGTGACGACAGGAAAAGAGAAATGGACACAATATGTGCAAGGAAAGAATGGGGAAATATATTCAAAATGTTAAGGGAAAAGCAATTTCGACCAAGATTATACCCAGCAAGGTTATCCTTCAAATAGGAAGAAAAGACAAGGACATTCTCAGATAAACAAAACCTGAAAGAATTTACCAACACCAGACCAGCTCTCCAAGAAGTTCTGAAGGGAGAGCTATACCAGGAGAACTAAATACAAGCACACAAAATAAGAGTTCAAAAACAACTAAGACAATGGCCAACTTAATGGTAAGGACAAGTCTGGAGTTGAATATTACATCCCAGAAAAGGGCTAAAAATATAACAAATCAGAGAAAATCACTGACAACTTTTGTCTCTGAAAAAAATCCCACACACAGAAATCTTTTGTTGATCAAGTAAAGCCAAATTTACTGCCCTTCGCAACAAAAGCAATCCTCACTTAGGTAGACTTAGTAATATCTTAGAAGGGTGGTGAGATAGGAGGTATATGGCAGGTACATATAAGATGATCAGATATGTTTAAGCAAGATCATTTAATGCTGGAATATGATTTGGATTTAGCAGTGATTGTGACAGGTAATTTAAGGTTCATAGCCTCAGAGAAAGAGGATATTTAAAACAAGACTTAAAACAGCCAGTGGCATGGTGATTAAGGTGGCTAGTTCCCACCCGGCCTACTGTATGGTTGAGTCCTGGGCCTGGAGGCTCAAAAACATGCTGGGTATATGTGTGTATGTGCCTAAACTCCCCAAAGGAGAAATGGAGGTGAAGAGATTGCAATGTGACCATCCCCATGGAAATTCTCACTCACTACTCATTCTCTCTCCCCATCCCAGTGCATGAATGCTATAGCAAAAAAAAAATAAAAAAGCTTTATCGAGTAAATCGTCATTTAACAAGCTTAGAGTTTGCTCATTTGAGCAACCTAGTGCCCTGAGAAAGGGCTACTGTAATAATCTATTTCTTAAACAAACGCATTCTTAGGAAGTTCTTAAAAAAAAAAAAAAGCAATTTTATTTGCAACTTTGCCATGTTGGGCAAGAATTCTTTGAAATACTAAAGTCATGGTAATGTGGACAGATTTAATTCTTGATCTAGTACATTCTGTGATTGTAGCAGGCTAACAAAGAACTGTATGGGATGGCTTTGTGGTGCTGCGGTAAAGTGCTACTCAAAAGAAGCCAGATCCCACTCAGAGGCAGTGTTTCAAACCCCCGGCTCAGTCAGCCTCAAACACACTGGGTGCACCCTCAAGTGCCCAAGATCTATCTGACAAGCTGGAAGACTGTAAGAAAGGGCTAGTGGCATGAACTAATCCTATGGAGGGTGCTTCTCCCTCTCCCTCTCTCTCCTCCTCTCTCCCTCCCTATATATGTGCTCACACATATACTCTATCAAGCATTATGAAAAAAAAATTTTAAAAGAAACTTCTCCTTGTATTTCCTTCTCTGGACTCAAAACTCTTTATGTCAGAGACCATCCATCTCTCTCCATAGAGCCTGGAAGGCCTCAGATGCTCCTGGGTTTGTTGGACATGACTGAATGGTTTTGGTGACCTTGTTTCCACCTAACCCCTATCACAGATGGTGCCTGAAAATGTTCTCGAATTCCTTTCTGCCCCTCTCTCCCTCCCCACACTTTGCCCAATTCCCTTCTAGGAAGCTGGACTGCTCTTTCACAGTCATAGGTCATATTAGGTCATTTTCCAAGTTCTAAAAACTCTCCAAATGGTTTTGTTACCTTTAAAACATTTGAAGCTCTTTACCACGACATACAAAGTCCCAGAAGATTGGGACCCTCATCCCTAGCTTCGTTTCATACCCAATCCCCAGCTCACCATGTTTAAGTCACATCGTAGTGACTCTTGGACAGACCAGCTCTTTCTTTTCTAAGGTCCACCTCCTGGTTCCTCTGCTTGGTACACTCTGCCTGAAGATTCTCTAATGTTCTCTCCTACTTCTCACTGAGCTCTTGGCTAAATGTCAGCTATTAAGATAAACTGCCCTGACCACACAAGACCCTGATTACACAAGACAGATTTGTCTCTGCTTTTCTACCTCCTTCTGCAGTAGGGACTTAATAATAAGTGATTGAGTAAGTGAGTGAATGAATTCATTTATGAATTAACAAATTTTTACATTGCAGAATTAGGTACTTAGAGAATATAAGTAATTTTTAAAATTTTTCATTTAAATAAGATTTACAGTAGATGATATTTTTCAGTCATTCTGAAGATCTATTGCCTTATTAGTCCTGATGGGACAAATCCCTCTCCCTCCAAACTTCTCTCCACCTAATTGGAGTATCCCCTCAAACCATCCCTGTATTTCTCCCTAGTAGCGTAGAGGTAAAGGAAGCAGAGGTGCAGGAAAACAAGGTGAGTGGCATTAACCTCATACCAAGAACAACCAAACAACAGAAGAGCTGTCTTTTTCAGAATCATTATTGCAAAAAAAAGCATACCTTGGATAAGTACAAATGTTATGTTTTTAAAAATTTGGAAAATTATCTCTCCTTTTAAGATTTGCAAATAGTATACTTTTTCAGTGCTACTGGATAGATTGAATAATTTCCATTTAAAAGGCTCCCACTGAAAAGCACACATTATAAAGATTTTCTCTGCCCAAGTAAATTGCCATTTAGATTAAAAGAATGTATTAAGTTTAAAATATTTTAACGATGGAGACTAATAAAAAAAATCCATCCACATATCTCCTCATAGTTTTTATTCAGAGGAATTTTTCCCATTATCTAGACATGAGATCTTATGATCAGAGATTCTTCACCCCAAAATCTATGAAAGCAGAGGCATAGCCAGAATCTTTCCACCAAGGTTAATATTAGAAATATTCATGAATTGTTGCTGGTAAAATATGTGTCATGGTGTGAAAGACAAAATATATCAATTAGGGAGATGGTTTTATTCAGGCTGTTGCAGTAGGGAGAATAGCCATTAATGAGGAAGATCACAAAGACAGGGAGAAAACCTGAGTGGAGGTGGGACTTATCTTGGAATATGTCAGGGTAGGGTGATCCAATGCATTTAGTTGTTTCCTGGACCACAAAAGCATTTGGGAATTATAAAGAAAAAAGGGGTGAAAGAATTTCTAATCAGAGTCATTCTGTGCAAGCAGAGAGCTGACATAAAGCTCTACATTGTCAATGGAAATATGGATCAAAATAACTAATGAGCACTCCTTTTTATTCCTGTTTGCTTCATATACCAAGATAGAAAAATAGATATGAGAATTGTATTTTACCACGCTAGTATAGTTTTACTATACTAATTTCTTACAACTAACAATTTTTCTTTATAGATATTACTGAAATAAGAATTAATTTAGCTGTGTGTTTTTGTTTTTTTGACCAGAAAACTAGTGTTATCATATGCACATTAATGATTAGAGTTTATATTGTTCTTTTTTTTTGGAGAGGTTTTTTTTTTTTTTTTTTTCTTTAGGTGCGATTGGCTCGCCA
>NW_006203906.1:22501-103419 GCF_000334495.1 Tupaia belangeri chinensis
AGAGGTTTTTTTTTTTTTTTTTGCTATAGGGCGCATGTGCTCGCCAGACAGAGAGAGACATAGAGACAGAAAGCGAGAAATCACCTCCCCAGGGGGGATGGTCACGCCGCAATCCCTTCTCCTCCATTCTCCTCTCGGGATCTTGGACACGCACGCACACGCACCCAGCGTGAGTTCCAAGCCACCGAGTCCGGGACGCAAACCGCGGTCGGCTACGTGGGAGTCCAGCGACATAGCCATTACGCTAACTGCTGGTTCCCATATTGTTCTTTTAGAAGGATCCCCGGTCCTGTGGTCCAAACTTTTTGACTTATTATCTGTGCCCAAATGGCTAAATTTTCTCTTCCCCTTTTCATTTTTACTTAATTGAGGTAGTGATATATGTCTAAAATAAAATAGCACTATTTAGAGCCCAACCTAGAAAAACTGTTTTATTGTTGTTGTCATTTTTGCTTTTTACTTGAATAACACAGAAAGACTTACTACTTTTCTGACCTTATGTTCCCATTCCTCTTATACTATAATGACATGTCTGGGTATATCTTGATTTTAAAGAATTACTACTAGTTTATGTCAGAATGACAGCACATCATTATTAGGATACCTCCAAACAATAAAACTTCTTAGTAATTGGTTTCATAGCATCAAGTCATTTTGCTTGTAGCTAGGTATCATTGTCATACAGTTTTTTTTTCTCAGATATTCATTTGTCTTGTCTTCTGACACCTTCTCTTTGCTTCAAGGAAGGGAAAATTCCTCCTTTCTCTTTTGCACAATAATTTTTTTAGTGTTAATAGCCACATATATCTCTTAATTACTAGACTTCAGAGATCCAATTCTACTATTACAAAGTCTTGACATAGGGATCAGCAGTTAGCGTAATGGCTATGTCACTGGACTCCCACGTAATTGACCGCGGTTCGAGGACCCGGCGGCTTAAAACTCACGCCGGGCGTGTGTGCGTGCATGCCCAAGATCCCGAGAGGAAAATGGAGGAGAAGGGATTGCAGCGTGACCGTCCCCCCTGGGGGGTGATTTCTCGCTTTCTGTCTCTGTCTCTCTGTCTGGCAAGCGCACGCGCCCTATAGCAAAAACCTCTCCAAAAAAAAAAAATGTCTTGACATAGACAATGATTTTTCCCCAGAAAAGTAACTAACATTTGTTGGCATTTTATTTAGGATATATAAAATATTCCCTTTACATTTTTATTTTACTTTTTCTTATGAAAGGTGAGAAAGAGAGAGAGAAAGGAAGAGAAGCAGAAATAGGCCTTTTTAGTAGTTAAAGTGGTAGACTCTCACATGGTTGACCGCGGTTTGAGTCCCAGACCTGGTGTCTTGAAAATCCTGCCAGGAGCATATTCCCAAAACCCCCAAGAAGAATGTGGAGAAGCAATTATGGCCTCACCACCCACTTGGGGGATGATTTATCATTTTTCTTCTCACTGTTTCTTTCTTTCTCCTCTCTGGCAAGCACATGTACCCAATGTCAAAACTTACAAATAATATATATATATTGAGAGGATCTTGCTATGTGATCATCCTCCTGCACTAGTCTCTGGAGTAGTTAGAATTACAGGTGTGCAACCACACTGGGATGTTCAGGATAGCTTAGGAACCAGACCTGGTCTCCCACATGGCTTACAGTCTTCCAAGTGATGTCACTATCTGTGTGCCATTGTGGCAGGGCCAAAATATTTTTTATGAATGTCGGAAAAAAAGCTAATCTTGTCATATTTCATCTATGGTCACAATTAACAATCTTGTTTTATGTGAAAATAAAAAGTAAACTCGTTTGTCATCTCTTCTGAAAAAGTTGCCAGTAATTAAATTTTTATCAAACACATTATGTAATAAAGCATAGGTTCTTGGGGTTTTAATGATCTAGTGCTGGCTAGAAAGCCTGTGCTTAGCTAAGTCTACTAATCTGTAATTGAGCAGGGAAATTTTCAAACTACTTCTAAATATTAGACATGGTCACCTCAGTTTTAATTGAAGATAAGAAAAATAAATTATTTCATAAGATATAAAGTCAAGTGCTCTCTAGTAATTAAATTATTACTTTATTAACATTGATTGCATAAATGCCTTAATAATTAAATAAACATTATTTATTTTGAGATTAAATTTTTAAATTTATTCTGAAAAAGAGCTTCTGCTTTGTCCAGAATTAATATTCTTTTTTTAGATAAATTTGATTATTTCCAGAAAAATTAATAAGTCCATGTTAAAGTTGAATTAAGATTAAGATTCAATATTTTATCTTAACTATTAAGATGAAAAAGAATAATATTCTTCAACTGAGTTAGGAAAATTATAACAACATACTCTAGAATGGCCTATGTCTCTTATATAATGATGACTTATCAGAAAGTGACCACTTACTTTGAAGAGTTCACCTCCCAAACTTAGGTGAGTCCTAAAACAGGACTTAATTGAAATGTTAAGGAAAGAAACAATGAAACAAGAAACAAAGAATTGACCTCCATGTCCCTTAGTGAGGATTTCAACATGGAAATGAAAGTGAAGCCTCTCACGGGCAGAGACTTGAGGAAATCACGAAAGCAGAGGACAGAGTCTAGTTGTTGGTGCTCGATGATCTTCTCTGAACTAAAGCTGTCATGGAGGGCCACAGCTCAGAAGTTAATTATAGTTGCCTTCATTAGAGCCTGTGATCTGATGTCAGTACACTGTGTCAAAATTTTTGTATGTCAAAAAGTTATTTGATAAACTTATCTTTTTTGGGGGAGAGATTTTTGCTATAGGGTGAGTGCACTCCCCAGAAAGAGAGAAACAGAGAGACAGAAAGTGAGAAATCACCCCCCAGCAGGGATGGCCACACCACAATCCTTTCTCCTCCATTCTCCTCTAGGGAACTTGGGCGCCACGCACACACGTCCAGAGATAATTTAGTACATCTCTATTACTGAGTTAATATCAGAGAAATGCACAATTCACAGATATCCTGGAAATTTCTCAGCATTTCTTCATTACTATTTGAAATCATGTATGTGTCTTCATTTACACCAACCCTTTTGGAAAATTATTTTAAGAAAACACTTAGTTCATATATATAAACTAAAAATTATATATACAACATTAAGATACATATAAAATTGACATGTTTCACTCATTTAATTCTTTATGTCGTGTGCAGTAGAGACATTCAAAATAAGGTTATCTTATTATGAATGTTCTTTTATAAATTTAATCACCAACAGGACCAGCAGATGACATAATGGTTAAGTCACTGGACTCCCATGTAGTCAACCATAGTTTGAGCCCTGGACCTAGAGGCTTAAAAACTTATTCTGACCACATGTGTGCCCAAGATCCTGAGAGGAGAATGGAGAAGAGATTGTGGACTGGCCACCCCCCTGGGGGGTAATTTTTTGCTTTCTGTCTCTGTCTCTGTCTTTCCAGAGAACTCACATGGCCTATAGCAAAAATCTGTCTTAAAAAAATTAATCACCGCCAAACCATACCATTTTTGGTAAATAACATACAGAGATAGGCATTTAGAAAGAGAGACTCAAATGCCACAAGTACATTTTTGATTCTTCAGGAATTTTTCTAAGCTTTTATCAGAAACCATCAAGAAAGAAGTTTAAAACAGATTGGATGGGAAAACCCTCACAAAAGAGTGAACAAGAGAGCTTAAAACCAAATAGTCTTTGAAAGACTTGATAGTCTTTGAACTGATTTCCTTCATCTCATGTCACTCCATTGGTGTTTTTATGTCTGTTGTATTAGGTTGTCGGAAAAGTCATGATGTATTTTTATATAGAAGAACATAAGTCATGATTTTTCTGACAACTCATTATTTCTGTCATTTAGGGATTAATCTCATTCTTAAAATCCCTTCTATGGGACTTCTTTGCAGAGAACTTTCTTGAAAGTTATAAAGAAAACAGAAAGCACTAATAAGGTATCCCAAAGAAAGTGATTTGTAGGGTAGGATGTTAATCATTAAGACTCCCAGACTTCCACAAAAAAATGTAATGGCAGCTAGTTCATGTTTATCAAAATAGGGTACTGGGTACCCAGATGTGTTTTTGCTGCTTCTTCACCTCTCCCTTCTACTGGGCCAACTGTGTCCTATCATGCTTTTGTTTACTCTTTCATCTTTTTTGTTGTTCTCCTGCTTGTAAATATAGACATTTGCATATACATCTTTATTCTCTGGGCCCCAATAGTGGATCTAAATGGCACTACCTTAATGCTTATTAAAGGGTGAATCCCATAGAGTGTTCAATGATTCCCTAATCTCTAAATTTTCACTCATCAAATTCTTTCCCAGATAGAGTTACTAAAGGCTAATGTTGTCATTCTTTTTCTAATACACTTTTTCCTCCTTTTTATTGCTCATTCTCCTTTATTCTCAATATTCATTGAGTTATCAAGATTTGCCAATTTAAATTTTAAATTATTAGTTTATGTCTCATTAATAATAACCCTCCTTTGGACTATTTTTGACACCCCTGGTATGTTTGTTCTTTTGCTGGTTACAGGGTACCACATTTTCCTTACCAATCTTAACTTTATATGACTGCCAGATTTATCTTAATGAAAGATTGTTCTTAAAATCACTCATATTCTATTGGTTTGTCAGAAAAGTTATGATGCATTTTTGCATAGAAAAATACATCATGACTTGTCCAGTGACCCAATAAAAATCTTTACTGATTTCTCAGTGTCTGTTGACCAAATACACATTTCCTTTGCTTCAAATATTTATCCTTCATCACTTGACGACTTTCCATGACCCTGTACAGACAGTATTTTTTGCATAACTTGACTACATAGGGTATGAAGGTTGATAGATAGTTCCTGGCCAATTTAGCCTTCCTTGATCCTGAAATAGTCTCTCGTCTAACCATATTGGTTGAAATCCTCCCCAGTCTTTAAGAACAATCTCAAATTCCATCCCTTATTGAAGGCTTTCCTGATAACATGAGCAAGAAATATTCTGACCTTGACTTGCAATCTCACAACAATTTAAAAATCTCTAACTATTTAATGCCCTTCTATTTTTAGAAATTTAAAAAGACTTCTGTTATAAAAGTATAAGTGACTTGGAGGTATTATCATTTTTATTGTGGTCAGTCTTTATGACTGAATTCTTTTTCTTTTTTCCTTACCTTTTAAAATCTGAGTTTTGTTTTTATTATGAGCAATATAATAAAATTATAGGTTTAGCTACAATGTATGGACATATTTTTAAAAATAATAAACATTTATCTCATATAAAAAATTAAACATTGCCCATGCAATCTGAAGCCGTCTAGGTTTTTCTCTGATCTCAGACTGGTGAATATAAAATGCTATATTAATTTTCAAATCCTTAATTGTAATTAAACTGAGCTTCTTAATACATTGGGTGGTCAGAAATGTCATGACATAAAAATACATCATGACTTTTCTGATGACCAAGTACATTGGCCATCCGTGTCATCTTTTATAACAATTCCCATTTGTTTATTTTGTCTCTTTATGTATTGTCTTTTAGAAACGTTTCTTCAGAGTTTTTCTTGTACTCTGACTATTAATCTTGTATCAGTGTATAGTTTGTCCTTTCTTTTACTTTATGATAACAATTGATAAACAATGATTGTTAATTTAAAAGTAATAAAATTTTATCATTCTTTTTCTCTGTAGCTAGTAATTTTTTGGTCACAAAACCAAACTCATAATTTTTTCTACGGAAAACATTTAAGTTTTTCCTAAGAATTTGTGATTCTTTTGTTCACTAACTTATCCTAAGCATACTTTCCTTGTTCTAACACAAGTAGACATTCAATACATGTTTGTTGAACGAGTATGTTGAATCTGTTTCTAAATTCTCTGTTCTCTTTCACTTATTTGTGTATCCCAGCATGACTATCACATTCACAGTTGCCATAATTTGATTTGTCCGTTCTTGAAATTTTGATTTCCACATAAATATTATATCAACATGGCAATTTCCATAAAGAAATAAAGACAAATAATCAAACCTATTGTAGACTGCTCATTTAAGTGTATAACCCATAGGTAAATTTAGAAAGAATTGACACCTTTAAGATAATTTGTTTTCCCACTCAAAAACATAGTCTTTCTATTTCTTTAGTTGTTTTTAAATGACTACTCGTATATCTTTAAAATATTTTTCTCCACAGAATCCTTATCATCTTTCATTAAATTCCCCTCTAAATATTTTTATGCCTGTATGCATATGTATATTGTAGCATCATATATGTGACATTTTCTGGTTTTGATGTTGCTAATTAAAAATTTCATGGTACTTTGTATCCAGAAATATATCTAATTCTAAGAAAATGATAGAATATCTAATTCTAATAAAATTATTACTCTTTTTCCAGAAATATATCTAATTCTAAGGAAATGATAGAATATCTAATTCTAATAAAATTATAGTTGATAGCACTGTCATTTTCAATAAGAATGGATTTTGCTTATTTCTTTCCAAATGTAGAAATTTTAATTTTGTGTCCATTTCATATTGTGAAAAGAACCTACAGGATATTGAACAGAAGTAGTGGTATAGACATTTTTTCCCTGATATTAAAGCTTTCACCATTTTGTAATTTTTATTATATTGCTTTAGGACTTTTTAAAAATGCTCATTGTTTAGTTTTTTAAAGTTCCTTTTTATTTCCATCATGTTAAATGATTTTGATGAATTTATGTATTGTAGTTTTTTTCTATTGACAATAATTAATATAAATGTTTTCACCCTCATTTAATATAATGTGGAAAAGTAAATAAATAGATTTTCAAATATAGGACCTATGTTATAATCCCTGGGATAAAACTACCTTGGTGATGATGTGCTATATTTTAAAAAGTTATTATGATTTCTTTTATACAATATCCTGTTCAAGATGTTTACATCTATGTTTAAAGGTGGGAATGACCTATTATCAGATGTTCTCATAATGTCCTTTCCTTAATTATTAGTATCAGTTTTATGCTAAACTCATAAAACTCTCTAGAAGTATTCAAGAAGAGGAGAATTATCTTTCTGTTGAGTATGTTGTGGAACTGGCAAAAAACCTCTAGCCCGAGATTTTAGTGTTGCATTTTAAATACTGATAAAATTTCTTCAATGAATATAGTAGTCTAGCTCCCATTTTTTTTTTTTCTATTTCACCAAAATTTTTATTTTCTGGGTGTTATTATTATAGCCAGCACAATGAATACAAAGTAGATATTTGTGTATCTTTTTGTCATTCTAAATTTTATTTGAGGAAAATTATTACCCCATTTTATATATATATATTTTTTTTTCTTTACATCTTAATGCCTGTCAAATGTTTCCTCCCAGTGCACCACAAACCCACCCTCCACTTCCCTCTCTTTCGTCCACTCTCCCCACTTAAGAGTCTAACATCCAGACCCATCCTCTCCACTATTATATCTTCAGATCTCTCAACCTTTGCCACAGAGTGTAGATACACTACAAATTGAGTGGGATGTACAATGTGTATCTTTCAAAGTCTGGCTTACTTTGTTTAATGTTAAATCTTTTTTTTTTTTGGAGAGGTTTTTTTGCTATAGGGCACGTGCACTCGCCAGACTGACAGAGAGAGACAGAGAGACAGAAAGTGAGAAATCATCCCCCAGGGGGGATGGCCACGCCGCAATCCCTTCTCCTTCATTCTCCCCTCAGGATCTTGGGCACGCACGCACCCGTGCCCAGCGTGAGTTTTAAGCCACCCGGTCCGGGATGTGAACCGCGGTTGACCATGGGAGTCCAACAACATAGCCATTACGCTAACTGCTGGTTCCTGTTAATGTTAAATCTTCTCCATTCATCCATTTTGAGTCAAACAATATGATCTCATTGTTTTTTATAGCTGTGTTATATTCCATAGTATATATGTGCCACAGTTTTTCAACCCATCCATCAGTTTTTAGACACTTAGGTTGGTTCCATGTTTTAGGAGTTGTGAACAATGCTGCAATAACATGAATGTGCAAATGTACTTCCAACTGAGTATTTTTATATCCTTTGGCTAGATACCAAGGAGTGGGATTACGGGGTCATATGGAAATTCTGTCTGTGGGTTCCTGAGAAAACTTCATAATGTTTTCCACAGAGGCTACACCAATTTACATTCCCACCAACAGTGTAAGAGAGTTTCATTTTCAACATAGCCTCGTCAGCACTTGCTGTTCTTTCTTTCCTTTTTTTTTTTTTTTTTGGGGAGGTTTTTGCTACTGGGGGCGGGCCCTAACCAAGGAAAGACAGAGCCAGACAGAGAGACAGAAAGCGAAAAATCACTCCCCAGGGGGGATGGCCACTCTGCAATCCCTTTGCCTCCATTCTCCTCTCAGGATCTTGGGCAGGCACACACACGAGCCAGGCATGAGTTTAAGCTACTGGGTCCAGGACTCAAACTGTGATCAACTACTTAGGAGTCCAGCAACATAGCCATTACACCAACTGCTGGTCCCTCTTTTAGGTTTTTATCCTAGCCATTCTTATTGGGGTTAAATGATATCTCATTATGGCTTTAATTTGCATTTCCTTGGAACAAAAGACTGAACAATTTTTCTTCTGACTCTTGGCTATCCCTACGTCTTCCTTGGATAGTTGTCTATTCAATTCATTTGCCCATTTTTAAATTGAATTATTATTTTTTTTATAAGCAAGCTCCTTGCATTCCCTATATATTCCGCATACCAATCCCTTGTCTGAGGAGTAATTTACAAATATTTTCTCCCATTCCAGGAGTTGTTTTTCCAGTCTAATTATTGTTTCCTTTTTTGTGGAGAAGATTTATTAGCTACATATGATCGCATTTGTCTATTTTGGAGACTACTGCCTGTGTTTCTCATGTCTTATTTAAGAAATATTTGCCTAAGCCAATATTTTTTAAAGTTTCTCCTATATTTTCTACTAGTAATTTTGTAGTTTGTATTTAAATCTTTGATTCATTTTTATTTGATTCTCGTTAATGGTGAGAGAGAAGGGGCCAGTTTAATTTTCTGCAGGTGGATATCCAGTCCTTCCAGCACCCTTTGCTGAAAATACTTTTTTTTTCCTCCATTGCATTGTCTGTGATTCCAATTCAATTACCTGCAACATTCTCCACAGAAATAGAAAAAAAAATTATAAAATTTGTCTGGAATCATAAAGAACCTGTATTGCCAAGGCAATACTGTACCAAAGAATAGAATTGGAGCCATCTTACTACTCGTCCTTAAAATATATTACACACCCAGTGATAATCAAAAAAGCATGGTACTGGCACAGAAATACACACAGATTAATGGAATAGAATAGAGAATATTTAAACCCCAAATCATAGAGCTAACTGATCTTTGACAGAGAGTAATTGAAATATCTTTAAAAAATCTATTTAGGCCATTCACATACTTTTCATAATTTGAAGGTTTTTTTTTTTTAATTTTGCCTGTCTTCAAAGTTTTTGTTATAAATCTGCTCAAAATATTATCTTATTATTTTATAGTCACGTCTGTATTTAATAAGATGTATATTTCTATCCCTAACAATGTTTGTTATTAAAAAAATTTTAGTCTGTCTTGCACTAGGTTTGGCAGTTTTAGGAAACTTTTCAACAAACCAAGCTTTAGCTTTATTGAGTCATTTGTTGGATTTTTCTTTTCTTTTTTTAATTAATTCTGCTCATATTACAACATTTCTTTCTTCTGCATTTTTGGATAAATTTTATTTTTTGAACCTCTAATTTTTGATGCTTAAAGTTATTAGTTTTCAACTTTTCTTCGTTTCAGATATAACCCTTCAATAGTATAAATTTCTCTCTGTACATTACTTTAGATTCCACAAGTTTTTATTTACTATAATCTATTGTAATTCCTAAATGCCTTTATGATTCCCACTTAGACCCATATGTTATTTAGAGGAGTGTTATTAAATCCCTGATTGTTTGTTTTTATCTTTTAAAATCTTGATTTCTTACATAACTAAGTTGTAGCTATATAACATAGTCTGCATGAATTTTAGCTTTGACATTTGTGAATAATATTTTTCAAGGCCTAGAAAAGTGCTATTTTGAATATCATATCAAAATTTAACTTTAAAAAATATTCTGTCACAGCCTATACTTCTGTAAACTGTCATAAATCGTTAAATAAAAAATTACTAGGGAAATAACATTTCAAAAAGATACATAAAATCCTAACCAATGTTTTACTACTAATGTCAACAATAGAAATTTGTTTTCCTTATCATCAAAACAGAATAACTATAGGCAAAAAAAGACTTATAAAAACTAAATATGTTTTTTGCTAAAACTGTTCATAGGATAACCTATTCTGATTCTGTACATTTACCTATTGCTGTACAACAAATAACCCCAAAATTTAGTGGCTTAAACAATGAACATTAATTATCTCACAATTTGGACTCAGCTGGGTAATTCTGGCTCAGGATCTCTCATGAGCTTACTGTCAAAGATTGACTGGGTCTGTCTCATCTGAAGGGTTGAGGAGGCTGGAAGATCCTTTTTCTAATTGGCTTCCTCACAAGAAAGCTGAAAAGGTCCTTGTTCCTCACCACTTGGGCCTTTCCATATGGTTGCTTAAGCTTACTCACTACATAGCATTTAGCTTCCCCTGAACAAATAACCCGGGAAGAAGGAAACTACACTGCTTTTGATGACCTTCTCTGAGAAGTCATACCATCACTTCTGTCATACTCAGTTTGTTGAGAGTAAATCACTAAATTCAATGGAAAAAAAGTGAAATTAAATTGTCTTTCTTTCTTTCTTTTTTTTTTTTTTAGAGAGGTTTTTGCTATAGGGCACATGGGCTTGCCAGAAAGACAGAGAGAGACAGAGAGACAGAAAGCAAGAAATCACCCCCCAGGAGGATGGTCACGCCGCAATCCCTTCTCCATTCCCTTCTCAGGATCTTGGGTACGCATGCACACACATCTGGCGTGAGTTTAAGCCACCGATTCTGGGACTCAAATCATGATCAGCTACTTGGGAGTCCAGCAATATAGCCATTACGCCATCCACTGGTCCCATTAAATTATATTTCTTATAAGGAGGTTTGTGATAAACTTTGTGAATATAGTTTTGTTTTGTTAATTATCTTAATTAACTTTATTTATTTATTTATATTTGACCAGAGAGGGACAGAGTAAGAGAGTGAGAGAGAGAGGTAAAATAAGAAAGCAAGCCACCAGGTCTGGGACTCAAATCATGGTCAACCATCTGGGAGTCCAGTACCCCCAACCACCACACCACCTGCTGGGCCCATGAATATAGTTTTAAATCACCTTATAGACCAACTAGTCTCATAAATCTATGGCTATAGAAATGCAAGAACAGATTTTAAGTTCAGAATATTCACTTTTAGCTTCTATCTAAAAAAAAAGATATTGCTTTATTTAAATATTTAAATCACTTTTCATCTATGTTTTAGAATTATTTTAAAGTTTAATTTTGTTTATTCATTCACTTATTTTAATACATCTATTTTTTGGAATTATTTTAAAATTTAATTTTGTTTATTCATTCACTTATTTTAACTTGACCAGAGAGAGACAGAGAGAGAGAGGGAAAGTGAGAAAGCAAGGCACCAGGTCTGGGACTCCAACTGTGGTCAGCTATGTGGGAGTGTCCAGTGCTTTAACCACCGCGCCACCTACTGGTCCCTCCCCCTTTTTTTAATAGAAATTTTCACCTTACGGTACATGTGCTTACTGGAGAGAGAGAGAGAGAGACAGAGACAGAGAAAGTGAGAAAGAGAAGTTATCCCCCCACAGGGAGCATGATCACTCTGCAATCCTATCTCCTATGTTCTCCCAGGATCCTGGGGATGCACACACACATACCTAGCATGAGTTTCAAGCCACTGGGTCAGGGACTCAAATAGCAACCAGCTGTGTGGGAGTTCATTAACATAACCACTACACCATCTGCTGGTCCCAATCACTATACATCTTTACATAGTATTTTCCCAATGCAAATACAGTACATATCTGTCAAAGCAAAGACCTTATCGTCAGCAGTTTTTTCGTTGTTGGTCAGTTAAGTGTATTATTTAATTTTTTCTCTGTTCCCCGTCCCTCCCTTCTCTCATCACTCACTCCCCACTACCCCTCCCTTACTATCCCTAGTATCTACAATTTCCCTTCCTGCTTTTATATCTTCCAATATTTCAGTTTCTGCTGTAGAGTGCAGACATTAGGTATATGTTGAGTAGGGACAAAGATATTGTCTTGTAAACTGGCTTGTTTTGCTTAGTATTAAATCTTATACATTTGTCCACTTTATATCAAATGCCATGGTCTTTTTTTTTTTATGACTGGGTAGTATTCCATAGAGTACACATGCCACATTTTTCAACTCACTCGTCTATTTTGAGACCTTTGGGTTGAATCCGTCTCCTTTCATTGCAAATAATGCTGCAGTAAACATGAATGTGCGAGTGTTTTTCTGACTGAATGTTTTTCTATTCTTTGAGTAAATTCCTCAGAGTGGAATTACTGGGTGGTATGGTAGTTCTATTTGTAGATTTCTGAAGAATCTTCCTATTGCTTTATGTTTAAACTTTATTTTAAATATATTACTAGTAACCAATTTCAATAGTTTATCTTGTAAAATTATGGAGAAATTTAAATGACCTTTGATGAAATAAATAATTTCTGTATTCATGAATTAAATTTGCACATATTGTTTTGCTGGATAATGACTTTTGAAGGTAAATTTTAAAATATTCTATCAAATTTATAAAATGTTTACAGATAGCATGTTGCAGATAAGCAATCCTGACATTATTATGCACTTCATTGGTAATTGTTATAAAATTGTGATGTATATTGTAATAATCTCTAGAAGTTCTATCTTTTAGTCTCTAAGCTTTGTCTTTTTCTCTGATAGTACCTGTCATTCAAACATATATTGAAAATATTTGGCATCACTTCTATGTGTTCAATACCAAAGACAATAAACAAGTCTCTGTCTAGTGGTGGCAGCCAGTGATACGGTGTTTAAGGTGGCTAGATCCAGCATGACTCACTGACAGTTCTAGTCCTGGATCTAGTGCTTTGGGGAACACACGAGGCATCTGCATATGCCCCCAAATTTGGTAAAGAAAATGGAGGGTGAGAGGCTGTGGTGTGATCATCCCCCACGGAAGGTGTTTTCTCACTTTCTCTCTCTTTTTCTCTCTCTCTGGGTGTATGTTTTGTAAGCACATATGCCCTATGATAAATTTTTTAAGAAAAGTTTCTAGAATTAGAATATGTAGGTTAGAATCCCAGCTACATGATATTGGCCATATTTACTAACATCTACCTAGTTTTCTTTACCTATAAAATAGAAATAGTCATCTATTTACTATTAATCTCCTAGACAGGATAGTTGCTGAGAAGTTAATGAGGTAATGTAGGAAAAGTGCTTCAGTCTGAGTTTATAGTAAGCTTACCAACAATGTATAATCATTGCTACCTTTATTTATTTATTTATTTATTTATTTTTTGGAGAGGTTTTTGCTATAGGGCACGTGCGCTTGCCAGAAAGACAGAGAGAGACAGAGACAGAAAGCGAGAAATCATCCCCCCAAAAAAAAGGGGAATGGCCATGTTGCAACCCCTTCTCCTCCATTCTCCTCTCAGGATCTTGGGCACGCATGCACACGCGCCCGGCGTGAGTTTAGCCCACGGGGTCAGGGCCCCCAGCCACAGTCGAAAACATGGGAGTCCAGCAACATAGCCATTGCACTAACTACTGGTCCCTCATCGTTACCTTTAAATGCTGTATACCTGCTCATTAAATACATATTAAGCAAATATTAAGTGGGCACTAAGAGCCAACTTAAATTAATATAAGTGATTTCATGCCATGTGTGAAAATATTACAACATAGAGAAATCAGTCAGATTTAAACTCTAGCTCCGACATAGCTCTGTGAATCCTTGTGCCATTTTCCTAAATCTTAGTTTCAAGATCTGATTGGTACAGTTGGGGCCATAGGTGGTGTGGTGGATAAGGTGCTGGACTCTCTTGTGACTGACTACAGTTCAACTCTGGAAACTGGCAGCTTGATTTCTCTCTCCCTTTGGTGAGCACACATGCCCTATACAAATTAAATAATAATAATTAATAAAATTAAATAAATACATTTTTAAAGAGTAAAACTAATGAATATTTATCAAGTTAATGCTTTAGTAAAACCTTAAGGAATATAATCTATCTGACATAAACAGTACTTGACACACATACTATAGATACTATAGAACAAAAACACTAGTTTATTTTTTTAACTTAAAAAAGTATGATTGTCCTTCTTCATGACTTAATTTATTAGTAGTTAGAATACAAATTTTAGATTCTTGCCTAGACCACTGAAGTTCATAGTTTTGAGTGAGGACAGGAGGAGAAAATGGGATGCTCCTCAAAATGTACTAAATAGATGACTACTGTCCTGGATTATTATTCTGGCCTTGACAGCTAGCATTAGAATCCAAAGGAGAAGCTACCTGCTAATAAAAGTTTAATATACTTGTGTTTTCATTATCTGTGAGACCCGTAAACCAAAATCATTTTTGGATTCCATGTTCTCTGGAGGAAGGACGTCAAGATGCTAATAAAGTGCTATTAGGGGAAATGAGGATGAATAGAAGGGTCTTTTGAATGAGACATTTGGAAGCAACTTAGGCATAGAGTCCATTAGGATGCTTAACATTCCTAGAAACAATCAGGACCCACCTTTACTGCAGGGTTTATGATTCGATGACCCAAGCTATTTATAAAGAATTATGTTTGGTTATGATTTTATTGGACATTTTCTTGCTGTATTAAGTATGTTCTAGGGGAATGGCAATTATGGTGAACCTTCTGCACTGGTGCCAGTGTCTGTAGTGGCCACTGACATACTGGAACATGCTATTACTTGCAAGCTTCCATCTCAAATGTCATATTCTTATAAAAACATGGTCCACAGAATTGTTGAATAATGAATTATTTCTTTTAGCCTTTACACTTCTTTGGAAGCTGAAAATTAAGTCCTGTGGTCTTAAATATCATTGATTTTGCGTATATACATATGCATATACTTAACGTATATGTGTGTATATTTTTAGGCTTTTCTCTTCCAATTCAGTAACACTAGATGATATCGCCATATATGTTTCAATTTACTTCTTAATGTGGTTTAATTGGGAAGCTAATGCATTATTTTAAAAGAAAAACATAATTCTAAAACTGCATTTACTAGAAATGTAGTATAGTTGCAAACAGTTGGACTAAATTTTCTTAGCTCCACGTGAAACAAATTCTTAGTTTGTGAATCCTCCTACACACACAGAAAGGGTTACTATAGCATTTCAGGTCATAGGTATTGTTTTTTAAAATGTCTTTTTTATAACAAACATATGGTTGTTTACAGAGAATTTAGAAAATTATTATCTTGGCAATTTAAAGTTCTGACAATTAACCATACCTATATAAAAATTACAATTAAATCTAAAGTTTCATACTTTTTTTAATCCTTTTCAATTAATTTTAAGAATTAAGGACTTATTGTGAATTTAATTTATATATGTGTTTAATAAACACATATGTAAGCTAAATAAGTATAATAAATTAAGTAAGCCAAACAATGTCCTCATCATTATAGACATAACACTACATGGTGATAAAATGGAATCATTCTCTAATTCTTTGAAACCGTACAATCTACTAACTACCTATATTGATTTTCAGAACTAATAAGCACATTCATAGCTACAACTCACATTTTATTCTATAAGCATTCTTTCTTTTCCAGAACCATGTTTTTATTCCCACTAGAGACTGAGGGCAAAGTTGCTGTTCTATTGACAAGATTCTGGTTTCGGACCCTGCAATGATTCACTTGGGTGTGGAATTATTTCCCTTGAAAAGCAACCAGGGAGTGCTAAGATGGTAAAGTAATAATTACTTCCTTCAGCAGCAATAGTTTAGGGAAAAGCTCAAAGACATATGGGCTGAATATTTAGCAGACAGTGATAATGGTGAGGTCACAGATATGACTCTGTGGGATGCTAGCAAAGCAGTATTGCAGGGAAAATTGATTGAAATCTTTGCCCAAAAGAAAAAGGAAAGGCAACTACAAATACCAGAGTTAGGGACTAAAATTAGGATCTTCCAAAAGGAGCATATTAAGAAGGGTAAGGCTAAAACTAATTGATTTAGAAAATGCCAAGGGGAAACTTAATAGGATTCTAAATGAGAGAATGGAGTATCTAATAAAGCTCAATAAGAGCAAGTTTTCCTCCCATGGCAATAAAGCAGATACTATCTTGGCCTGCTAACTTAGAGGGAGAACACAATTGAGACTAATTAGGGAAATTAAGGGACAAAAAGGGTCCCACTCTAACCCCAGTGAAACAAGAACCAGCATTGTTCTTTATTATTCTTTCATAGATACATAATATAGCATTAGAGCTCATGTATTATTCTAAAGTTGTGAGACTCAGTTGATTACAATAAAATGTAATCCACTTTACTCAATGAGATGTTTATATCTCGGTACATTTAAAACATTTCAATGCCTTCTCTGTTAACATAATGTAGATTTGGGGGCCTGATACAAAAGTAATAAAATATTGCAGAAACGCTACTAGATAAACCAGCAGGTGGGGTGGTAGTTAAGATGCTGGACTCCCACATGGATGAGTATAGTTCCATCCAGACCCCGTGACTTGAGAATAATGCCGGTGCATGTGCATGCTTGCCCAAAATCTGGAGAGGAGAATGGTGGAGAAGTGATTGCAGCGGGACGAAAAGATGGGAAAGGAAGATGACTCCAAAACTAACTAGGGAACAGTGTGTGAAGTTTAACGCAACATATCCCTAAAGCATAAAGACACTAGTCAAATTTCCAAAGTTCATGGACATGCCATGAATGGCGTGTATGTATCTGAGAACTCCCAATGCACTAAGCGTTATGTTAAACTCTACAAACCATCACTGAAGTGAACTTGGTCAATACAGCTTTAGACAAAATATACTTTTTTTCTAGTATAGCCATGTAGGAGTGATTACTATGGGCTGTGCTTAGGGAGCTGGAACTAATGGTCAACAGTGTTTCAAGTTCTGGCCTGAGTGGCCAGAAAAACACATGGGGTGCAGATGGGTACATGCCCCAATCTTGATAGGATGCAGAGATGGAAGAAAGGGATTGTGCTGTGGCCACACCCCGTTGTGGGGAACACCTTCTCTCTCTCTCTCTCTCTCTCTCTCTGGCAAGTGCATGTGCCACTTTATTATATATGCTTACATATATTTACATATATATTTGTAGTATGTATTCAGAAGTTAATAAATAGAAGTATATATGCATATGCAAGTATGCATACATGTCTGTCTCTCTGTCTTTCTCTCTGTGTGCATATATATATACACACACACATATATATAGACACACACTTTTTCCCGTAATGCTGAGTCTTTTTTTTTTTTTTTTTGGAGAGGTTTTTTCGCTATAGGGCGCGTGCGCTCGCCAGACAGACAGAGAGAGACATAGAGACAGAAAGCGAGAAATCACCCCCCAGGGGGGATGGTCACGCCGTAATCCCTTCTCCTCCATTCTCCTCTCGGGATCTTGGGCACGTACGCACACGCGCCCGGCGTGAGTTTTAAGCCACCGGGTCCGGGACACGAACCGCGGTCAACTACGTGGGAGTCCAGCGACACAGCCATTACGCTAACTGCTGGTTCCCCCGTAATGCTGAGTCTTTGATATTAACATTCTTCCAAGCATGAAATTTTTTTAATCTGGCTACAAATACCTTTTTTTTTCCTCTCACTTTTTTCTCTATCTTTCAGATTGTTAAAGAATGGAGAACAGCATCCCTTTAGAAAACAAGTTCAATCTATTAATAAATACAATCTAGTTGCTAAAATTATCATGGTCAGGCTAGCTTTAGGTGTGGGAAATCTAGTCAACTACTTATATTGTGACATATGAGCTAACCTCACTATTTTATATTATCATTTCTTTAAAAGAGCCTGTGCTTTGATTTGCTGTTATGGTTTGGCTGGTTTTCATGAATTTATTGTAATCTTTGTAATGTTACTGCAAATGTGCTGGAGGCCAACAGATGGCGTAGCAGTTAAGGTGCTGGATCCCAAATGGTTAATTATAAGATTCGAGTCAGGACTAACAGCTTGAATAAAACTCCCTGCATGTATGCATGTGTGCCCAGAATCTCAAGAGGAAGGTGGAGGAGAAGGGATAGTGACATGGGCATATCCCCCCCGGGGATGGAAGGGGGATTTTCCACTTTCCCTCTCACTCTGTCTGTCTCTGGCAAGTGCACATGCCCAATATCCAAAAACAAAACAAACAAACAAACAAAACTTAAATACCCCCGACAAACCATGTGCTATTATTTTATTTAAGTCTGAATTCCATCCCATTTATAAACCTTCTATTGATAAAGCATTAACACTTTCACAATATTAGTAGAAATTTCCTAAGAAAGATGACTGTACTTTATCCAAAACTGGTTGCTTTTTAATTTATATGAGAAGTATTGGTCTCGGGAACCAGCAGTTAGCATAATGGCTATGTCGCTGGACTCCCACATAGTCGACCGTGGTTCGCGTCCCGGACCCAGTGGCTTAAAACTCACGCCGGGCACATGTGCGTGCGTGCCCAAGATCCCGAGAATGGAGGAGAAGGGATTGCGGCGTGACCATCCCCCCTGGGGGGTGATTTCTCACTTTCTCTCTCTCTGTCTCTGTCTGTCTGGTGAGCGCACGCGCCCTATAGTGAAAAAAAAAAAAAAAGTATTGGTCTCTATATAAATTTTCTTGGGAAAAAAAACAAAATGCATTTTCTATGAAGAGCCTATTAATTATTTATTGCTCTTTAAGAAAAATACATTTTCATTTATCATTTCAAATTAAATGCATTACTGTGGGCAATTGGAACATGTTAAACATTTAAGTTTTTCCATATGTGAAAATCCTTAAGTATTTAATAGATTTAAAAATACATACAATTTTGCTCACTTTAATGGGCCCAAAGAGGAGGGCACACAATTTGTTTACTTTCTGGTTCAATTTGGAAAGGTCAGAGAGTAAAATTATTATTTCATTTATTTTTAAGTTTTATTATCTCTTCTTAAAGAAACGATATCCAAATAAGCTCACCTTGATGTGCATATCTGTCATAAATTTTTGCATCATAGGTCCTAACTCCTAATTTTAGAAGTGACTAAAATCACTTTGTGGCATAGATTATTTTAAAAATTTAAAAGCAGTAATAAAATCAGGAAGAAATATTAAAAAATGTTCTTATATATAAACAAACTCAAAAGAGGACAATTTGATATATCTTCAAAACTAAATTCAGAAAAAAGTGTTAATGGAGAATACTCACTTTAGTATTCTTAAACTTGAATAAACCTTACTATCTGAATCAATGCAATTCAACAGACATTGAATATTTTAAATAAGTAAGACGCTTTGTTTATTATACTATAAAAACCTGTAAAAACTGTAACCTTTGATTACAAGTGTGTGTTGAAGTCAGTCCTTCCTTCTTTCATAATTTTTAGTTCCAGCCAAGGCTGGAAATAGATTCTAAGACATGAAACTACCTCTGAAATGGCCTTTACCTCATCTATTACATTTCTTTTAGAAAGTAGATCACCCACCAGGGGGGATGGCCACAACTGCAATCCCTTCTCCTCCATTCTCCTCTCAGGATTTTGGGCATGCATGCCCACACAGCTGGCGTGAGTTTCAAGCCTCTGGGTCCAAGACTCAAACCACAATAGACTACATGGGAGTCTAGTGACTTAACTATTACACTGTCTGCTGGTCCCCCTTTATCAGTTTTGACCATATTATTAATATAGGAGGGTAGGTGTTTGGTTCTTGGGGATATAATATATTCTGCAAGGCTTTCCTGAATAAACCATAGAGATCGCTGTAAGGAGTATATAATTTAAAGCAGGAAGATCATTCCAGAATCTCATAATAGATGCACATTGTAGAGGAGCAACATTAGACAAAATGTGAAAGGATAATAAGTTGTAGGTGTCTTACATACATATAGTGTCTACACATATGGAAAGACTAAGTATAGACAAAAACAAATGAAGGGACCATATGTCTTAAAGAATGCATAGAGAGGGAGAGAAACCCAGTAGGTTTGGAAGGACTGCATTACCAATGTGAAAGTTTGCTCTTTAAATAATAAGAAAATATCCTTCTTTTTTAAAAAAAAATTATCATGTTAAAAGGAAATTACATATACATATATATATATAAAAACACTGCATAAAAATATTTGACAATACAATCATATTGAATCATATTCATATATGATTCATATTCATATATAATTCATACATGGATCATAGTTTTAAGCACAATTTAGACAGTTTTGTAAAGTGCTGTTAACAGAATTAACTCGGAATTAACTTTTCACTTGCTTAAGCACCTATGGTATTACTATGGTGTTGTTCCATAGTGGAATTTTTTGGGTTTTTTTTATAGGGCATATGCACTCACCACAGAGACAAAAAGAGAGAACGTTAGAAATCACTACCCATGGGGGATGGCCATGCCGAAATCCCTTCTCCATTCTCCTTTCGGCATTGTGGGCACACACGTACACATGCTCAGTGTGAGTTTCAAGTCTCCAGGTCTGGGACTCAAATCATGGTTAGCCATGTGGGTGTCAGCACCTCAACCATTGTGCCACTTGCTGGCCCCCATAGTGTTCATTAAAAAGGTTTTAATTAGTTCTAATCAAAATAATAAATGTTCTGCTACTGCAATAACGACAGGAAGCAACAGAAATCCAAGTTTAAAAGAATATTGTAGATATATTTTGGGTAAAATATAACTCTTTTAGCCAATTTTTAAGTATTTATTTACTTTTTTTTAAAATGTAGTATTCCCTTTTCAATGCATGGTAACTACTGTAATGTTGATTTTATACCTTTTGTATATTTTTCCTTATTTAATTTTTTAAATTTACTCAATATATGGGTTTGAAATAGAAGATACAATCATTTGTGTTGAGAATTATTTTAAGTTTTGGAATTTTTGTTGTATCAATCACATGATGAAAAATGACAATAAAATCTTCACCCAAAAAGGCGTGCAAATATTAGCGAACTCTCATATTGACTTTTGTGGTATTAACAGACACAAGTAGAGGAATAAAACAATTAGTGACATATATTATTAAATTTTGACCACAGGAGTTTTCCTTTCTTTCATGTTTTAATATGGAAAACATAAAATCTAATTTACATCAAACCTTCAGATAATAGCATGTATATTAATACATGATTCTGACAAAGATTTCTGTGTCCTTTCTACAAAAAAAGCACAACCACATATCAAAGAACCATCAACCACTGGGACAGCTCTTTGTTTTAACTGATGTCGACAAAGGCTCACAAAATCTTTGGTAAAAAAGCCAGTGAAGATCAAAGTGTTTACAGGGGTGCTTCCATTAGATAGGAAGAATCTCTAGTTATTCTGTTGCATGTACTATTTGAGTAATAGGTACAAGTTAGGAGTCCCCCTCCCAAAGTGAAGATAAGGATTATATTGATTATATTCTCAAGAAAAATAGCATATTATAACTGGATACAAAACTATGTTTATTTTTCTGTAGTACAATGAATTTGGCATAAACCATGACTATCCAATAATTGATTATTTATTCTTTTTATTTTAATGCCAGAAGGCTTGTGTAAGCATGGGCACAGCTAAGAGAGAAGTGGAGGTGGGGAGTGTGTCAGCACCCCACAATAGGGCCTAGTCAGGCACAATCCTTTTTCCTTCAGTTTTTCACCCCATCAGGATCCTGGCCCATGTATACATGGCCAGCAGGTATCTCAAGCTGCTGGGGAGAGGATTCCAATCCTGGTCAGCCACATGGGCTCCAACTTCCACTGCATAGTGCTTTACCACTGCACGATGGGGCCGGCCCTGATTGTGGTCCTGATTATTTATTCTTTTATTTACTTAACAAAGATTTGTCCAGCAGCTATCATGTATGCTATAGTCATAGCTCTGGTGAATTGGTTCCGTCTTTCAAGGTGAGATGATAAAAACCAAATGGTACAGAACTAGCTAAGAATGGAACACACATTCATGTCCTCAGATCCCCACTTTAAATGTAGTGAAGGCTTGAAGATGGAATCAAAGTCAAATATAAGAGTTTTCAGGTTTTAATTTGAAAACCACTTTCTGGAGCCTGACTCCATTGGTTATTTTTCTCCTTTATTTGCCAGAGGGCATGTGCTCAATTCCTTTTCATCCATGTTTTCTTCTTGTCGAGATTTGGGGCTTGACACCTTTTTGAGCCACTGGGGCAGAATTTGAACCATGCAGTTAGCCATGTGGGATCTGCTGCCTTAATGATGGATTCCATGGAGCCTGCCCATCTGTTGGTTATTTCTTCACATGACAGAGACCTTAAGAATATTTTGCAGGGAACCAGCAGTTAGCGTGATGGCTATGTCGCTGGACTCCCACATAGTCGACCATGGTTCGTGTCCTGGACCTGGTGGCCTAAAACTCATGCCGGGCATGGTTCGTGTCCTGGACCTGGTGGCTTAAAACTCATGCCGGGCACATTTGCGTGCGTGCCCAAGAACCCGAGAGGAGAATGGAGGAGAAGGGATAGCAGCGTGACCATCCCCCCTTGGGGATGATTTCTCGCTTTCTGTCTCTATGTTTCTGTCTGTCTGCATATGCCCTATAGCAAAAAGCTCTCCCAAAAAGAATATTTTGCAAAAAAATATAAAAGAAAGAAAGAAAGAAAAAGAAAAAAAGAATATTTTGCTTACAATAGCAAAAGTAACAAGCAATTTAAAGGAAATTATTTTTTTTACAGGATAATGAGTTTTCTGACTTAAAGAATTTTAAAGAAGTGACAAACTCAAAAATGACAGAGACGCCACCTGACCAAACATCTTTCTCCCTGAACCTCTTTTTCTTTTCCATTACTCACTACAGTTTTAGGTGCCACATTCATTCACCCATGCACCCTCCACAGAAAACTGGGGGTCAGTCTCAAGCTCTTCACACTCCCTATTCAAAAAGTTACTGCCAATAATTTATTTCCCTCAGATGTACTCATTTTTCTGTATTCTTTCCACAATTTCAGAATTAGGTGTCATTATCGGCTTACTGTAGCAATAAGTCTGTCTTGCTCTGACTTCAGTTTTGTCAGCCCTAATCCATTGTCCTGCATCCTCTTTGACTCAGGCTATGAAATTACCTGAAAACTACGAACGCACTCTATGTTCTCTCACATCTGCCTCTGTCTAGAGAGGCCTTCCCTCCTGCTATGATTTGAATAAGGCTTGTCGCAAACTTGTGTTTAAATCTGGTTGTGAAGGTGGTAATGTTGGGAGATGGAGCCTTTAAAAGGGGGGATCTTTTCTGGGGTGATTAGTTCCTGAAGAGGAATGAATGCAGTTCTTACGGAGTGAGTTAAGTCTCCCAGAAGAGAGTTAAATCTCCCAGGAGTGAATTAGTTACCGCAAGAGCAGGAGAGCAATATAAAGCAAAGTCACCTGTCATTTTTGCCCCTTTGCAAGCACTTGGTTCCTCTTCCACTTCTCCAGCGTGTATTGTTGTATCACAAGGCATTCGTCAGAGTCCAATCATAAGTGGGTGCCCCATCTTGAGCTTCTAAGCCTCCAGACCTGTAAGAAATAAATTAAAAAAAAAAAAATTTAAAGAGAGATTTATGCTATAGGGCACGTGTACTCACCTGGGAGACAGAGAAAAACAGAGAGACAGAAAGTGAGAAATGATCCCCCATGGAGGATGGCCATCCTGCAATCTCTTCTCCATTCTCTTCTTGGGATTTGGGCACTCATGCACATGCACCCAGTGTGAGGTTTAAGCCACCAGGTCCAGGACTTGAACCACAATTGACTACGTGTAGTCCAACGATGTAACCATTACTCCATCTGCTGGTCCCCATCCTTTTCATTGCAAATTATCCTGTCTCAGGCATTTTACTATAGCAAAAGAAAATGGTCTAAGCCCTCCATATGGCTAAAGGAAGGAAGATAACTGCTAAATTGATCCTGTTATTCACATCATAACTTAGCTGTTATTTCTCATAAATCCTTAAAACAAAGTAAAGTTAGTTGTCCTTCCTGCAGGCTCTTCTTTATGGCCATGCTTATGTCTGTTATAGCAGCTCTTAAATGTGGATTTCCTTCTTGACATCTCTCTCTTTTTCTGCCTTTGGCTCCCTATAAGTTCTTTGAAGGAAGGGCTTGTTAACACCATCTTCATCACACAAATTATTTTTAAAATGTGCAAACAGCTTTTGTGAAGGTAGGTTTGGGTGAAAGCAGGGAAGAGAGCAATGAGGAGAGGTAAGGAAAATCAAATAAGGAAATAATTGCAGTGACATAGGAGAGAGAAGACTAAGCCTTTGTGTAGTCTTGGTAGAGACAGACTGGAGCATACACAAACTACACAGAGAAGGTACGCACAACCTAGTACATCATGTAAATAGAGGTACCAAATGTGGGATGATTAATTTACAACTTCAGGTATGATTTCTTTGAACATTATAAAGTGATCGTGTAGTCTAATATAATTGCAAGTTTTGAAAACTCAAGGCAAGATTTGCATGAAGTAACTTAAAAAATTATCAAATGAACACAACACAGTAACAATGAATATTGTTTAATTAATGGAGAGAGTGATATAAAAATAGAGTAGTATTTCTGAACATTAAATTAAGCCTTGAAACTAAATACCTATATTGCTTCTTCATATACATTTTAAAGCAAATTCAGCACAGACGTGTTTTGCTTTTTCATTTTAACAGTGGGAGCATACAGAAAAATTGGTAAAGCAGGCAGGAATGTGTCTGTTACTTAAGGTCCTCTGCTTTCTGCCTGACCACTTTAAAGCCAGAGTCTCAAGTTAATATTTGAATCAGCAAAAATGCACATATTCCTCCTTTTTTTTTTTTTTTTTTTTTGTGAACCAAGAATAAGCAATTGCAGCAATCCTGTCATCTATCTGACATATCTAGGGTAGAGTCATCTAGTACCCACCTATAAGTAATGATGGCATAGTTTATAGTGTCCATTTAAAACAGGAATATTCAATAAAGCTTCAATCCCTGAGGCAAACACACTGTTCTGTCAGATAACAAGGTGACTTTCTTTCATGCTTTGGTTCCCTTTGAAGCCCTGTTCTTCACCAAGCCCTACCCCTCTCTCTACCTCTAAATTAAGAAGAAATTGCCTCTGATTTATAAGTTCTGTCCACACCACCCAAGAGATTTCCTTTAAGTAGAAGATAATCACCAGGGATTTACACGTTTCTTTTAAAAAGGTAACAAAGCTAAAAGATTCCAAGGTGTAGCAGTAGGAAGGACAACTGTAGATACCCCAGGCTGCATGGGGTAGGGGACTGTGGGTGCAGGGCTGTCAGGAAGAGCTCAGGTAAAAATGATTAATAGACACAAGAATGCACATCAAGAAGGCAAATAGGTTATGGGGTTATGGAATAGTATACTGAAACAGTAAAAAAGTGGTGTTGACAAATTTATCTCTCTCTTTATCTAGGTAGGAATAGATAGAAATAAAACTAGAGGTGCCAAGGGTACCAATATGGGGGCAGTTACATTACATGTATGTGTGTGTGTATATATATATCGGAACCAAAATCAGAAGTGCACAGCATCATGTAATTCTCTTTGTTGAAGTTGATGAATACGGTAGCATCCTTAATTTGATAATCACACACTGCATGCATGCTTTGAAAAACTGTATTGTACTCCATAAAAATGCAATTAAACATAAACAAGAAATTTTAAAAAAAAATTAAAAAATTAAAAGTAACAAAGGAATATAACCAAAAAAAATGTTTAAGACTATAAAGGCATCTCTCACTTTCTTGTCTCTATCTCTGATGCCTTAAAAGCCTTAAAATAAGATTCAATCTCTAAGTTTTTGCACATTTTTAAGTTGGATATAACATGATCTTATAAGCTTACCTTCTGCCCCCAAGGAAAAAAAATATTAATACTGCATGAATATAAGATAGCAGTATCTTGTCTTTTATAGAATGTTTTTATAATGCAATATGTGGTATGTTTCCCACATTATACTATTCGTTATCTAAAACAACAGTTGAAATAACACAGCTTAATCTTTAAATTAACAGGTTATGGTATTCTCCTTTACATTTTATATTCTCAAATTTTTTTCTCTTTTAAGCCTGTAGTCAGAACTGAACCCAAAGTCTATGCCTATGATGACATTGAAATTAAGCCATAATATGAATAGTTACCTCAGTACCATATATTGATCCAAACTCATAAAAATCTTTATAAGATAGCATCTATAAACATGAGAGCAGAAAATTACCAGAGAGATAAGTGGGATATTTATAATAAGCCATAATTTAGGGCAAGAATTGATTTAAATTTTTGATACCATAATAACCTTATTATGAAAGAGTCATATTTATCAAGTGTTTAATTATGTATAACACCATGAAAGTTTTGCACAAAGAAAATATGTTGATCTTAATGAAAGAATCATACAGATGCTAGAAAGTGATCATACATTCCAAATCCGTGAAGTTTTAGAAGGGAAAAGAAGCTAGGAAGCAAACCAGCCTTAGTTTATCCATGAACTGCAAATGAGAAAAATTAATTCCTTCTTTATTTGGGGGAAATTTACTTATATGTTGGATTATTAAAAGTGATTCCACTGATATCTTTCAACTGAATTGGTTACATGGTACATTTTAATATATATGTTTGTGTTTCAGGGTTCTAACCTAAATGAAATATCGATACAAACTTGGATTTTTTTTTTAAGAATATTTGTTTGTTTTAAATTGTATGATCGAGGCAACCTTGTAGGCTAGTGGTTACATACTGTGTATTGGGAGCTAGATGCCAGGTGACTGATCATGATTTGAATCTTGGCCCAGTGGCTTGGAAAAATGTGGCAGGCATGTATATGTGTACATTCTCAAAATCTTGACGGGAAGGAGAAATGGAGGAAAAGATTAAAGCATTACCACACCCCACTGAGAGTACTTTCTCTCTCTCTTTATCTCTGGTGAGTGCATGAGCCCTCTGGCAATAAAAAATAGATAATTTATATGGTCAACGATTGCAGAGCTTCTAGTTCTTTTTCATCACTTTTAAGAATTCGGAGAGGAAATAAAACTTTGCTTCCATTACAGATTATCTTATTTTCAGATTACAGTAAATTATAGCATGTATAATGGTTTAATTTATAGTTTAGATGTTCCATCTACAAGTAGAAGAACCTTTTGGAGAAGTATTCCAGTTGTAACTTTAAAGTATATTTCCAAGTCTCCATTGAACATTCTACTATGTAAATGGACTGTGCTAATGTGTTTGACTAAGAGTTATGGCTAGCATCGTTCTTAGATCTGTTCTGCTACTGTGCAAATAGACAGAGCCTTAGGTACCTTTATGCTCCACTAAATATTACTAGTAAAATTCCTTGTGTTATTAACATATCATAAAATAATATTTGCTTTCAAGCCTAGTATATTCAAGAAACATAAAAACTACACTACTTCAGACTTAATTGACCACAGGGTTAGCCCACACTGATAAAATCTGAATTATAGGAGAGTTTTTAAAAAGTGCTGCTTGTTCATTCCAGTGTAAACCCCTAATAGATTATTAATGGAAGTGGATATGACTGATTTGTTATGAACCTTGTTGTAATAATGTCCTTGAGTTCATACCATGAAACTACCTTGTAAGTAAGGCCATAGTAGGATAGGTACTTTAGTGACTTAGTAATTAAATGCTCCAAATAGGGTCCAAAACAATCCCCATGTCATTTCCTTTCTCTCTTTAATAGAATTCCATCAAAGTTCCCTTATGCTAGCACCTGAAATTTCTCTTCCTTCTAAACAATTCTTACTATCGGTCCAGTCTTTAAGGCTTTCCTTCATAAATAGTAAGCAATTATTGCAACCTCGATTTCTAAAATAATCACAAATATTAAAACTAGTGGTTTAAATTAATACTATTAAACTATACTACATTTTTAATGTATTCAACTTGACAAAAGAACACCAGATTCCTTTATAAGGTAAACTTATGTTCACCATAATTTTTGTTCCTCTCAATGACATCTTTTAGTTAACACTCAAGTCTACTCTAAATCCCTTCCCTTGTATTTTTAAAAATACTCATAATGCCATTCATGAATCACTTCACTGCAAATTGTAAAATGAATTTTTTTGAAACAATATCAAAACGTACCTTACATTTATTACTTTTTTGAGCACCAAAGAACAAAACAAAACCCACTACACAGCTAGCATCGTTCTTCTCAAATGAATGTCTGATCTCTGACTCTGCCCAAGCTGCCCAGCTGTCTTTCAAGGCCATGTTGGTATAAAACCTAAGAACTCATTCTGCGACTCATAATTGCTGTTCTTACTAAAGAATATACTGTTGAGGACCAGAGATGAGATGTTTCTTTTAGCCATTCTGTCCTGTGCACTTACGCTAAAAGTATTAGGTATTGAAAAATCCTTGCCATGGTTGACTTACAGTAGCTGTCTTGGTACAATGTACACCCAAACTCATCATTTCTCTGCAAAAGGCTTGAAAGTGCCCACTTCCACTTTACTCCAGCCTCCTCTTGCCAGATTTAAGCACACAGTCTAAAAACGGACATTGCCTCCTCCTATATAAACTTTCCAAGACTAAGTAAGGGGCCCTCTCTCTTTCCCTATTGCCCATAGCAAGTTGGAAAGAAATTTTTCTTCAGTTTGTGCAGCTCCAATGTGGTGTTCTTTTAAACAGAACTTATCACTTATACTCCTGTGAGGGAGCAAAGATGTGATAAGATAAAAGAAATGAAGCTTCAACTTATCTTTCTAATCCTCATACCTGGGATTACTTTCAAAGACTGTGTTTGCTCTTATCTCAAGGGAAATTCCTCTTTCCTTGGACTACAAGGTTCTGGTAAAGTATTTTAGAAAACATGGTATACTGTTTGTGAAGATAACAAAAAGTATCTATCTTTTGAGAGTCTCTTACATTGAATAATGTATCAAATATTTTTATTTATTCTTTTAGCCTATTTGTAAGACCCCTGCTCCTTTCCCAAAGACAAAGTGTCAAGGGAGAACAAAGAAATTTTTCTTCTATCTGCTCAAAAGATTGTCTGAGGTGGGCTTTTCATCCGTTTCCAGACTCCAGTCCGAGATTTTATTTGCTGTCTGTAAATTGATTACCAATACAAAAACAGTTCTCCCATAGAAAGACAAACACCTAATCGGTTATCCCATTAAGTGCATTTTAAGCTTCTATTGGCTTTAAGTAAAAGTATTATATAAAAAGAAATGAACACATAGGTTATCTGTAAACTATATTTCAGACAAAAACCAAATTTACCATGTAAGAAAGTAGTATTGAAAGAAGTTAAATTACATATTAGTTTACTAACCTTAAAAGCAGGAAGTTTTGATATAAATATCACACCATATTAAGTAGTTATAAAGAAAAAAGAATAGCAGTTATAAAAATACAAAAAAAAAACCCTCTTAATATCTCTTCAACAACATGCAATCAGAGCAGATTTATTGTGAGTTTTAAGGAAAAAAGTATGAGTAAGTGAGTGTGTATGTGTGTTTCAGCTCTGAAGACAAAAAAAAAAGAGTCTTCTTACAGCTGGAAGACAATTCTGTTCTAATAGACAGTAAGATGTGTAGGAAGTTAAAATGGGTTTTCATTTTCTTTTTCCTTTTTAGCTTTATTTGTTTCATGAGAGAGAGACAGACAGAGAAAGACAACACCCCTGACAGGGTCTTCACGCTGCTGTCCACCACTAACTTCGGCCTGCCCAGATCATGGACACACGTGTGCCTGGCCTACTCAGGGAGGTCTCCAGATATGTACCGAGAACTTTCTCATGTGGAGTATCCTCCCAATGCATTGCAAAGCTAGAATCTAGTTACAAATGCACTGTACATTGCATTTTACCTCTGGGCCCCCATCTGGCCCCCAGAGGTTTTTATTTCTGAGATCAAGTATTTATTTTACTTTTTCCCCCCCACATTTTATTGATTCACAAAATACTTTAAACTAAAATATGGACAAAGCTAGAATCTAGTTACAAATGCACTGTAATTCTCTTCTGAAACATTTTAAATTAATTAATTGATTTACATTCATTCCCTGAGCATCATCACAGCATACAAAATGTGATTTCCCATCCAATATATACTGCATAGTGCCTTAATCATACATGTTATAGACCCGAACCATGGTGGACTACGTGGGAGTCCAGCGACATAGCCATTACGCTAACTGCTGGTTCCCCTGGTTTTTAATTTAACATCATATCTATATAGAAAAAAAGAAGCTAGTATTCTTTTTTTTGAAGAGGTTTTTGCTATAGGGCGCGTGTGCTTGCCAGAAAGACAGACAGAGACAGAGAGATAGAAAGCTAGAAAATCACCCTCCAGGGGTATGGCCACACCGCAATCCCTTCTCCATTCTCCTGTTGGGATCTTGGGCACACACACACATGCGCCCGACATGAGTTTAAGGCATCATGTCAGGGACTTGAATCACGGTCGACTACATGGGAGTTTAGCGACATAGCCATTATGCTAACTGCTGGTACCAAGAAGCCAGTATTCTTACAAGCTTTTTTTAAAGATTTAAATGTTTAAGTGTGTCCTGCCAACTAACTTGCCTCACAATTTCTGGATTCAACTGAGAGCTTTGAATTGAGTGAGACTCTAATATCTACATAAAGATGTTCCTTAATCTAACTAGGTTTCTTTAGAAAAAGCAGAGAAAGCACTATTTTTTTTTTCTGCTAGAAACAATTAATTGAAAATCCCATCTCCTTGAGAGAATAATTTATTACTTTTGATTTAAATATACCTTTATAATTTATGATAAGTTCCCTAAAATATCTTTATCTAGTAACTTAAAACATATTTTATTTGAGTAAATGCTGAATTTGACTTGTTACATCACTACCAAACAAAATTGATTCTGTTAAATGTAATTTGGAGATGTCGATGTGCTTGCTAGTGCTTTGTTTAGACTTCATTTTAGTACATTATCCAGAGCTGATTTCACATTAATTGGCATTTCATCTTATTCCTAGCTGTGGGATTTTAAAAATTATACCTCAATTTATATGCAAATATTGAGTCAAGAACATAGGACTTGTTTTAAACTCGAAACTTTCCCCTTTTCAGAATTTCCAAGAAGATGAATCGCTCGAATGGTATATATGTAAAAAAAAATGCATAAAAATTTGTTGTTTTCCTTTTCACAGTAACATTAACCAAATTATCTTAAATTGGCTTATAGAAAAGATAAAAAAACAGGGGCCCAGCAGATGGCATAGTGGTTACATCGCTAGACTCTCACACGGCCAACAGCAATGCGAGTCACAGACCTGGTGGCTTAAGACTCATGCCAGGCATAGGACCAGCAGATGATGTGATGGTTACATTGCTGGACTCCCATGTAGATGATGGTGGTTCAAGTCCTGTACCTGGTGGCTTCAAACTCATGCTGGGCTTGTGTGCATGCATGCCCCAAGTGCCAGGAGTAGAATGAAGGAGAAGGGATTGTGGTGTGACCATCCACTCCGGGGAGTGATTTCTCACTGTCTCTCTCTCTTTCTCTCCAGTCAGCATACATGCCCTAGGGCAAAACCCCCTTTCAAAAAAGAAAAAAGAAAGAAAAGTTCAAAAATAACCAAATAAAAATTATCACCATATGTACCGTCTAATATGTATTACTTCCCATGCAGTAAATATTAGGTATTTCTTCCTTTTAAGTGTTGGACCACATACCACGATTAGAAATACAAAAAAATAAGTTACCCCCAACTTTAAAAAGAATCAAAGAGCTTCAATCAATAAGGAAGACACGCCCACACACAGAGTTATGTAAGAGTAAAAGGTAATGCTTCTCAAAATGAATGGCTAAGGTTGTAAGGGTTTGTACAGGTAGAGAAGAGTCAAGTTCAACTTGGGTTTGGTCAAGAGAGACCTTGAAAATGTGAGTTGGCCATGACATGATGGATGATAAAGGCAGGCATGAAGATAAGGAAGGCCATTTGTTGCTAGTTGAGTTCTCTGGTAGCAGATACTGAAATGGAGTTTAGAGTTGGAAATAATTATTAAGAATGTACACTTATGAAGGAAAGAGAGGGCAGCAGGATGGATCAGAGGGAAAATGTCCAACTGTGCTATGACCTGACAAATCATCAGCCCTCCCAGAGGAATATCTGGAACTGAAATTGCCTATAAGAGCATCTTGGCTAAGACGACTCTTCAGGCTGTTTCTGAATTAGTCATCAGGAGCAGGCAGGACCTGACTGTGTCCAGGTAGCCCTCAGCAGCAGAGGATGCCCCTGAAGTTGCTGAGCTCCAGTGCCACCTGCTGACCACACTGCCCAGAGATGTGCAGCAAGTCCTCACTTGAAGGTGACTGGGTGGTTCATCTTCACATGGACCATACCATTCTTTGTGTGAGGATGAGCATAAGTAAACCCTAGAGGGGAGAATAACGGAGTTCTCTTTGTCAATGAACAACCACTAGTGAGGACTTCCTAGAGCTGAGGGTCATATCAGATCACAGTCGCAGGAAAGGAGGTTCCAGCTAGGGGGATTCTTGAGTACCAGTATAACATTTTGGCCTTCATAAGGAAAAAAAAAATTAAATAAATGAGACTGTAGAACCAGAAAAGCAGCACTTTTCAAAACTATGTCAGTTATGTTCTTGTTTTATTTTTTGTCTTCTTGCCAGAAGGAAAGTGGCCATCTAGAATAGCCTCCTATATTTTTTGTTGTTGTATTTTTAATTGCTAGAGAGTATGTATATACCAGTGAGAGAAAAAGGGAGAGCGAGAAAGAGAAAGCATGCCCTAATGGGGCCTAGTCATGATGCAACACTTTTTTTTTCCCCATTTCTTCATCCCATTGGGATTCTGGGTGTGTAGGCACATGTGCCCAGCATGTTGTTCAAACCACCAGGGCTAGGATTCCACATGTGGATGGCGTTGTGGGATCTAGCTCTCTCTGTATACCCCTTGAACACTGGGCTAAGGAGCTGGTCCCCATGTGTATTTTAAAGGTTGTGTATCATTTAGAGAAATATAAAAATTGGGGAAGCAGGATGAACTCTTGATATTGATTCCTACATAGAGTTACAAAAAAGAATATCTTAGGGCAGAATCATAGCAAACAATCAAAGTATGTCAGCAAAATGTGTTATTTGAACAAATGGGAATTATAACTATAATATATATATATATAGTTATAACAGATTAGTAAAAGCCAAGGTAATTTTAAAACTTTTACTCATTTAATTATTTAAGACAGAGTTTTGCCCTGTTGCTATCCTCCCGCTCTGACAAAAGGCATGTACCACCGTACATGTCTCATTTTCAGATCCTGCTATGGTGTCTAGGCCAGCTTTGGGCTTGTGTTTCTCCTGCTTCAGCTGCTCAGAGTCACTAGGATGACAGGCAAATGCCACTCACCCAGCCTTTGACGTTAAAACAAGAATCAAACTCAGGCCTCCCATGCCCCATGTGGTCTGAGTTTACAGAACACAGCATCTTAAGAGTACCTCTACTGTAGCTGGGTCCAAGAATTACTTTGTAAAATAGATTCTGGTATTCTCTGCACCTGGCGATTGGCACTTACTTTACTTGTCCAGCCACCATTAACTCTCCCTTTATTTCCTCACATCGACTAAAAACTGACAAAGTGCAGAGGAGGTTAAAATAAGATTTATTCCCTGTTACATAGTCGTAACTTACAATGTAAAGAGGGAGACAGAATGAAAATAGATAATTTATCATGTAATTGTTATCAAGATTCTATTGTCCTGACAGTGATAAGAATGAATTGCAAGGAATACCCACAGAGGAATGGAAAGAGCTTTACTTGGGAGTGACTCTGAAGCGAAGGGCTTTGTGTTCCACAATACAGGGATGAAGAAACTCTTAAAGGAGCTATATGTCTACATTTAAAATTTTTAAAAGGTTATCTGGTAACAGTTGAATATGGAAAGCCAAGTTGAAAAGCTTCTGCAAGAACTCAGATATGACAGAAAAGATGAGAGTTCACTGAGATTTATGGAGCATTTACTATGTGTCTAGGCCTAGCTCTAGTCTAAATTTTATGTTATGTAAATTTAATCTTCACAAGGGGGAGGCTTGAAATGAATGGTAAGTTATTTAAATTGTTCTTACAATCATGTCCACTCAATGCTGACTTCTAACATTGGCAAACTCAATGATTAGGAACTGTATTGACATATATATAGCAATTTTTTTTTTTTTTCCTGAGAGGTTTTTTCCCGTAGGGGATATGCACTCACCAGAAAGACAGAGAGAGACAGAACTGAGAAATAATCCCCCAAGGGGGATGGCCACACCACAATCTCTTCTCCTCCATCTCCTCTCGGGATCTTAGGCACACACATACACACGCCCAGTGTGAGTTTAAGCCACCGGGTCCAGGACTTGAACCATGATTGGCTACATGGGATTCCAGCAACATAACCATTATACCAACTGCTAGTCCCATATACAGCAATTTTTAAAAAAGCAATGACAAGCAATTAATGAAATAGTAAAATTTATCTGACAAGTCAAACCTTTAAACACAGGGTATTTTAGAAAAAATTAGGTGGATCTTTATGAAGGATAAAAATCACTGTCTAAGACTAAAAATGTAACATAGATAGATCATAAAATATAACAGGTAAAAGTTAATTATCCTTTTTTTAAAAATATACTTCTAATTCATTGCACTAAGTTTAATTAATCCATATAAACCATAAACTACACACTTGCACACAGACATTCCAAAATATTTAGGGACAAATTACAGTAAACATGAAAGACAAGATTAAAAAAAATCACATCATGCTTTCCACCTTAATATGCTTCAGAAACAATGAATAGAATGACAACATATTAGGCCCAGCAGATGCTGTAATGATTACATTGCTGGACTCCTACATAGTCGACTGCAGTTCGAGTCCCAGATGTGGTGGCTTAAAACTCACACCAGCCATGTATGTGTGCATGACCAAAATCCAAGAGGAGAATGGAGGAGAAAGGGCTTGTGGCATGGCCATCCTTCTTGTTGATTTCTCTCTGTCTCTCTGTTGAGCCACACGCTCTATGGCAAAAATATCTCCTAAAAAAAAAAAAAAGAAGAATGACAACATATTTAGAGAAGGAAAAACATTAACCAAAATATACCCTAAAATACAGTGCAGCTCACTGGCATAGTCACAACCAACATCCAGCATGGTTATGTGTGTGGGTGCATTTAATCTCAACTATGAGCCTCAGAAGAGGAAATTAAAGGGAAGGAGTAAAAGAACAGACACAGTATATTGTGAGTTGTAGGAAATGTAAACATATCATGTGACAGTAGCCTACCCCAGGACTGACCCTTTCGTTGTATTCATCTGTGACATTACACTACTATATATGTATATATTCATTTGCATACGTTCAAGGTGATTACGTTATTAGGGCAGAGTCCTAATGGGATAGTGCTTTTATAAGAGACTGTCTATGCTTAGTTGTCCCTTCTACCACATGAGCACACAACTGCAAGCCACTGTCTATGAACTAGAAAGCAGGCCTTTCCCAGGCACCAAATCTACCAGCATCTTAATCTTGGAATTCCCAGATCCAGAACTGTGAGAAATTAATTTCTCTTGTTTTCAGCTCCTATATTTGGAGTGCCCATCACAGCCTTCAGTTACAATGCAAGTTCCATGGGACAGGGTTTTGCCACTCTCAAATCTGTGGCCTCTGGCATGAAAAACAGTGTGTTGGCATATGTTAAATGTTCAGAGTATGTGCACTGAATGTGAATGGATGAGATGCACATATTTTCTCTTTTTATCTTGTATTCAGAAAACAAAATAGTTTTTTTTTTCCTTCTTTGTACCTGATTCAGCAGAATTTCAGAGAGGTCATGTTACTTGTGCAAGATCTCTGAACCGTGAAGACAATTCCTGAACTCAAGTTCAATTGCTCCAGAAAGCATTGCCTTTTGATATGTTAAACAACCATGTCTCATGGGACTTTTCTTTAAATTATTTGATGTGATTATGTGTGAAACAAGGAAAGAGTAAGAAGGATGACAGTGCATGCTTTATTTTATTTTGGTTGCTATAATAAAATACTACTAACTGGGTAGCTTAAAACACAAGGAATTTATTTCTCACAATTCTGGAGCTGGTAAGTCCAAGATTAAGGTGCTGACAGATTCAGTATCTGGTGAAGACCCGCTTTCTAGTTCACAGACAGTGATTTCTAGCTGTGTCTTCACATGGTTGAAGGGGCAGTTGAGCATCTACAGTCTCCTTTATGAAAGCACTAATTGTATTCATAAAGGCTCTGTCCTAATGGGCTAAGCATCTATCAAAGGTCCGACCTCCTAATACCATCACGTAAGGGTTAGAATTTCAACACATGAAACTTGTGGTGAGAGGGAGTGGGGCAAACATTCAGACCATAGCAGTGTAGCAGTGTATAGTTGAAATAGCTCTAAAAGTATAAGTTGATGCTTCACAGCATACACTCAGAAAATACAGGTTATTGAAAATTAATTGGCAACATGCATCTTTTTACCTTGTGACAGATGATAATACAAATAGTATGTTATATTTATACTAATATATATATATATATATATATATTTTTTTTTTTGATTAGCAAATTTTTAATTTGCCTATAGTCAACCTTATTCATTATCACTTTCATGATAAAACATAATCAAGTGGTAAGAAAGAGAGATCTGAGAACTTTTTGTGATTACTGTTTTTAACATGCTGGACAAGTCAGTTTATGAATTATCTCGTTTCATCACTAGCACCAAAGTGAAAAATACTTGGCTGGCTTCTCTTGGTTGTTAAAGAATAAGCTACTCCTACGGACTTAACACAGGCTGATGAATACATTAAGTTATGAGCTTTTTAGATAATCACAAAAATGGATGCCCAGATGCATCTATATATAATCATCATATTTTTGCCAAACTTCTGATTGGAGTAATCACTTTAGCTGAATGGATATTGAGACCACGGGTGTGTGTATTAAGAGCTCTCAGGAATCAATACGATGAATCATGATTAATTTATTTTGCACATATAGACATGAACTGAGCGTCTAAAAACTCCCTTTCTATACTTACTTAAATTTGCTACTTACATTTTTGGAATCGTCCCTATTTAGTAGTGGTTACATAAGTATATTCATAATTTTCATAATTTTTAAAATCAATTGCATGATTATCGGTGTGACTGCTGTTTTATTAAAATGAAGCAAAAGAGGTGAAACAATGTGCTGAATGTACATACGTAGAAAGCTTCTTGTATAATTCTTCCTTGTTCTAATAAAAGTTATATTGTAATTTATGCTGTGTCTAAAATCTCACACTTTCATATAACCACTAAAGAATACTTTATTTCCTCAGTTTATATGATGCAACTGCCTCTCTATAGATTCTTTTTTGTTATTCCCCACTAATTCTGGGAGATTTCATCTGCCTTTAAAGAGGGTTCAGTTTCCTTTTATTGACAGCACCCAATCACCCCGGGCACACGCGTGTACATACACACTCCCGTAACTGTCTTATCTTCTCTTTCACCTGCCCCTCTACTTCCATCTCTTTCTCTCTTGCTCATGATCAGAAGTTGATTGTATCTAGTGTTTCTCCCGAGGATATTTTGCTAATTTATAAAGTATTGTTGTTATTTGCTGTGCATGACACTATAAATGGTTAACATTTGAACCTGAGCTTTGTCATGCATGTAAACATGTTTTCTACCCATCTCCACTTATAACTATATTGTGAAAAACGTAGTGAATTTTATTTGATATCCTTTTATTAATATTTAACATTCTGAAAAGTAACTTTTTTTATAGATTTTTTGCCATAGGGCAATGTGCTTGCTGGAGAGAGAGAGAGAGGGGGAAAGTAAGAACTCACCCCATAGCAGGGATGGCCCAAGCTGCAATCTCTTCTCCTCCATTCTCCTCTCTAGATTGTGGACATGCATTCACATACACTGGCATGATTTTCAAGCCACTGGGTCTAAGACTCGAACCTAGGTCAGTCATGTGAGAGTCTAACACCTAACCACCATACCAAATGCTGGCCCTATTATAACTTTACCTTAACTAAGAAATTTTTCTTTGGGTGACACTTGTAAGTTGAACCTTATGTGTTAAAGAGTATTGGAATTATTGCATTCTTACTTAATTTCTGTTTGTATTTTCATAAAAGAGATAACTACATTCTACCTCCCTTCCTCCCATCTTTAAAAATATCTGAATCCCAGGGAGTCTTTTGGTTGTTGTTTTTATTTTAATCTGATATGTAATCTGGTGAAAATGTTCTCCCATTTTAAATATCACAGACTATTATTATCATGAACATTTCTTCCAGGCCACTGGTAAGTTACTTCAGTTTTTTGAGAGTCAGTTTTTCAACTATAAAATATAGATAGCATATATTTTCTACTTCAAAGTATTGTTATGAACATTTAATAAAGTGATATGTGGGAAATAGCTTACATAGTACCTGTCCAGTGGGTAATATTAGTTTTTACTATTTTTCTATATGATTGTTAGGATGTATAATTTTTCAAAAACAAAAGTAATTTTAACCAAAAAGTCACAGTCTAGCACTCAAGGCCATTGGTATTTGTCAAAATTCAGATTATTCTGCTTGACTGAAAAAGTGAACAGTAGTTTTTTGTTTTTTTTTCTCCTGGAATTTGCCCGAATGGTGATAGATGAGTTTCTCTTTCAAGAAACTGTGATGCTAATTATTTACATTGTCAACACCTTAGCAACCTGTTCTCCCCTGTCAAGGAAATGGTGCCCTCTAAAACTGGCTACTTTACCTGGCCTACGTCATAGTTACAATTCCTCTTCCTTTTATTTCACTATAGTAATTATTAAAAAGGAGAATTACAGTAGAAGTGATAAAAGGAACAGAAAGAAAGTTGAGTCCACATTCCAACTTACCTAGGCAACAGAAAAAAAAAAAAACAAACAGCATTGTAATTTTAACTTTCCATCCAGTCCTAAAAAGAGCTCCCTTATAGATCAAACACAATAGCACCTCTCATAACCCCCTCTCTCATTGTCTTCTGGAAGCAACAAAAATGCTTAGCTCCAGGGAGAACTACTCTTCTCAAGCTGACAGTTTGCACAGCTGAGGGTTCCCCATCTACTTCTGCATCTATTGAGGGAGAGAATTGTGTGCGTTTCTTGGATATGTGCATGGGTAGTTTCAAAGTGCTCTTCAAGACAGCTTTACAAGCCCCTTAATTCTACATAAACTGACAGAGAGTGTTGCCTCCTCCAAGTTTTACAGAAGCTGGTCCCTGAGTTAAGGAGTAGGGAATTGGGTACCATATTGTGTGTCTGTGTGTGTGTGTGTGTGTAGTGTGCGAAGTTTGTTTTACCTAAACATATTAATCTGGTATTGTAGGAGTAAAATTCAGTTGTAAAGCATTGAGTGAATTATTGGAAAGGTTTCTTTATATTTACTTTATTTGAGCACTAGTTATTTCTCTATGGTAACAAATCTCACATTGACTTTTATTTTATAGTAAGTTTCTTTCTTTCTTTCTAGTACTTTTATTTTTTGAGTGCTAAAGTGACACTAATTTACAGAGCGATTCCTTATCCTGTGTGTGTTTTTAATACAATCAACACTTTAAAAATGATATCTAAGGGCCATTAGGTGGTATGTTGGTTAAAGCATTGGGTTCCCACATGGCCAACCTATGTTTGAGTCCCAGACCTGGAGGCTTGAAACTCAGGCTGGACAAGCTTACGTGACCAAAATCCCAACAGAAGAACTGAAACGAAGGGATTGTGGCATGGCTATCCCTTCTGGGAGGGTGATTTCTCGCTTTCCCTATCACTGCCTCTCTCTGTCTCTTCAGTGAGTGTATGTGCCCTGTGTCAAGAACCTTAACCAAAAAAGAAAAAAAAGACATCTGTATTTCTCCCCACTTCCTCCCCTTCAAGACTGAATTCAGATAGCAGGGTTCTAATTTCAGTGAACATTCTGAATTGGACTGATCTTGTACTAACTTACATAGAGGCAGGATCCTAGGATCCAGGAGTAGCTAAGTAATAGACTCTAGTTGAGCATAGCCATACTGTTAAGTACAGGCATAAATACAGCAGTTTGGAAGACATAGTTAGTTTAGATGTGATAGACATCTAATCCTGCACTTGTGTGACCACTTCCCTAAAAATCTTATGCCTGTAACCACCAAAAATCCCCTTGCTCTTTCGAAGCCCTGACAGTTTTTCTGTCTAGTTTCATTCATTTAGCCACAATAACCTTCACTCTGCTTCAAGGCTGCCCTGAGGCGCCCTCTATCCAGCTTGTGTCAGGATGTCTTGATGCAGCTTCTAAGCATGAAGTCTTGCAGCCTCCTGGAAACTCGGAAAAGACCGCCGCAGGTGCTTAGATGAAACAGACAGCAATACCTACAGTAAGTGCTTGAATTCCATCCCTTTTCCAAAATGTGTGTGCCCTAGGCAAGAACCCAATTTGCTCCCCCTAGGGCCAGCTTTGAACAAGACCTTTTCCTGGATTTGGGTAGAAGCACTGGCACCACAAAATCTACAGTAACATCACGTTCCCATAGGAGATAATTTGCGCTTATTAAAACTACTACAATTTGTAACTAGTGTAAATCAGTCAAATTTCTCTCTTAAATAAAATCATCATATTGTATTGAGACTGAATTCAAAGTCTCAGTTTGCCTGCATTTTAATGAGTTATGTGAAGGAGAGCAAAGATGTTGCACACTTAGAATTAATTCTTTATTTTTAACTAGCATAGTTAGAACTCTCTGCAATTCAAGATGCTATATAAAATGTATTCTATTTAATGAGCTCCACATTCCATTGACGGTTGAACTATACATCAATTGTATGCCCCTTCCTTTCAACATTCAAACTGTTTAGCTCCCACTAATAGGTACATTAAAAAGAATCTTGCTACAAATATGAACGCAGACATCATAGCTATATGCATTTCTGCCTATGCTCACACTTTTTTAAAAGCTCCTAAGAGAAATCTTCACAAAGATAAACTGTAACCCTTTTTGTGCAGTGTTTGCTAATGGAGAAAGACATGACGTGCATTTTTTTCTGTACATAGCTGAACTAGAGCCTCGGGATGTTATCAACTAGAAAAAGAGAGACGGAGTTAGAATAATCGGAGTTAGAATAATCACTGTGTCATGGTGGGCATAGACAGCGGATGAATTGTTTAGCTTCCTGTATGTGTCTGAGTGCCTTTGTCGAGTAAGTGTGAAAACAACACTTAAAAATTATAAATGGAGTCAAAACAATATAGTAGTGTTTTGAAAACAATAGTGGTGGGGTTCCATAGAAAGTCGATTAAATGAGGTTTGAAATATTACAAAGGTGATCTAAATTCATAACCAGTTCATTGTTTTAGAAAAGTTTAGAAGTCACATTTTTCATTTTCTGGTGTTTTAAGTGGTTTTTGACTATCTTTTTAGCAAGGAGAAAGGTGTCTAAACTATAGAGTAAAATTCACCTAAAAGTTATCTTTTAAGAAAAGAAAGGAAAAGCAAAAGAAAATCATTGTAATAACTACTTAAAGAAAAAAGAAAAAAATAGCTCACTGCTTGTATTTCTAACAGTGAAATAATTTAAAAATAGTCTTGCTTAGATACCTTAAATATGTTCATAAAATCTTCTTTGTATATCAGTTTAAATAGTGAGTTTAATAATAAACAATCATAGGGTCCATCAGTTGGTATGGTGGTTAAGGCACTGGACTCTCACATGGCTGACCACAGCTCAAGTCCTGGATCTGGTGGCTTGCTTTCTCACCCTCCACCCCATCTCTGTTTCCAGTGAGCGCATGTACCTATAGCAAATTTAAAAAAAAAAATAAGAATAACAATTAAATTAAATAAATAATTCTTTAATAAAATAAATAAACCTTAAAGAACCAACATGAACTATTGAGTCCTTGGTTGTACATCTTGAGAAGAAAACTTCTTAGGGGACTGAATAATACGCATAACTAATCACACAAAAGCTGTATTTTGTTCTTGGTTTGCTTCCGGTTTTAAAAAGTTTGAAAGTAGTGTCCATTCTCTATTCAGATAGATTAGGAGAGTGATAATTGTCCTTGCCCCACCTTGATTCTATGGTGCCTTGTGTGCAATAAATAGAGCAGGAGTATTTAAGTTCTGTATTTTCTGAATAAATGTTAGTATCTCTTTATCAAGATGATCACAGAAAGTAATCAGGGTTTTCAAAAAGTGTATGGAAAACGGAATTAAAGTACAAGTTTATTTTGGTACAACAAATATATCTATGTCTAAATTTTTCTGACATGGATTTTCCATGAACTTCTTGAAGACCTTCCTCATGTTAGTATACACTTCCGCTGAAATGCAGAACAGAACAATATGAAGAGATCCATGTTGAATGTTTTCACTTGGACACATTGATAGAAGGAATATAGTGAAGTGTCACTTTTGTTTAAAACCAATTTTTTCCTGTGTTTCTACATGTGTTTATGAATTTTCTCTTTCTCTCTCTCTCTCTCACACACACAGTTTCTCTTGATTATAAAGATTATTGGTCTAGATAAAATATTTAACAAAAATGACAAATGAAAAGGCAGTTTTAAAGACTCTAAGTGGCCTAAAATATTTCATTTTTATTTCCATAAAAGCATTAAAAGTATTCCATAATTGGAACAAAATCTATAAATTAAACCAACTTTAAGTGTTTATAAAACCACTGACTTTTTTTCCCCTCTGTATCTTAATACATTGGTATTGTGTACTGTGGAATAGTGTATTTTGGACTTTGTACACTTTTGGTAGAGGATCAAATATTATTTCCTATATGTATTGTGTTTTGGACTTTGAGAAAGTATTTCGGTGTGGAAAAATATTGCCTTAACTGTAAGTGTTACTATATCTGCTAGTAACAAATAACATGTTCAATAAGATTCTTCCACAAATGGTAAAATTTCAGTTCTCTCAGTATTTAAAGTAAGTTCAGATTTAGTCGCTGACGTTAAATTCCCTTGCAATTATGTGTGTGTGTGCATGTGTACATATACATATGTACACATATTATCATACTGTATTTTCATGAAAAAAGTTGGCAATTGTTTTATAGTACCTCATGAAGCATGTAAGCTAATGATTTCCTTTCATTTTGCATAAATTGGCTATCCGATTTTGCTATATAAACATAACCTTCAATGTAATTTGATACCCTTTCAAATAGTTTCAGCATTCCAAAAAAATGTTGACTTATATCATGTATGTTACTAATATTGGCCTCCCTGCAAGGTTGAGTAAACAGAAAATAAAACAGAAACATCTGCAGAAAGTGATCCCAGTATGAAATATTGCCATAACATTTCATTCCAATCAGAATCACTGTTTACTTTCAATATTAAGATCAGCAGTAGGTAAGACCACTGGCTGAAAATTAAAAGCTAATCTATGGAAAATTGTGGTCAAGGGATGTGTAGTCTGCACTGGAACATTTGTTAAATAAATCATGAAACATAAGGAAGAAACCAAACCCTTTCAGAAATCCTTGGATTTTATTTATATCCTGGTGCCCAGACCGGTGGGCTGCATTTCTCACAGTAGAACTGTTTTGATTGTCTGGGTAGGTAAGCCCCATCTCATCAGTATCCCAATGTCCTTCTCGTTTAATTCACCAATACCTGCCAACATTCAAGTCACTGTTTTGAAAGAGCTGTGAGATTCCTTTAGAAAGAAAGTTGATTTGATATTACTCAAGTCTATGTTCTTTGTAAAGGACTACTTATTTTGACTTTATGGACTTCTTTCATAATAAAACTGCTATAAAATCTGTTTCAGTTCACACTGCAATCTGATGAATTACCGTCTCAGGATTTCATTATAAATGTGTTTTAAAGTGTTACTGCAGAGACCGAGGTGTTTTGAAATAACAGCTTGGTCCACGGCAGCTGAAAAGCAGTGCATTGAAAGGCCTTGAGTTCTGAATATGGGGAACAGCTCCTGTCATTCCTCTGAGCATCTGCGGGTTGCCTACTATTAGGTAGGGTTCTTTCATTATTGATATAAAATAGGAGGCTTCAGTGCTGGAGAAGGATTCTATATCAGGTCTATGACAGGCCTGATCTATGAGCCGACCACAGGATCGTAGTCTAATTTGTCATTAGCAGCAATGATAATGACATCTTCCAGCCATGCAAGGATGTGAGGTGGACTTACTGAGCCACGTCACTTTACTAGGCCATGATTATTTCCATTAAGATAGAAAAGTTCATTTTTACATGGCAAATCCACAGGAGGATAAATGGAGAACAAGTCTATGTGAGATCATTTTATTTTCCAGCCTAAGGCCAGACTCGCCAAGGTTTCGCTTTCTGGTTTCCTGTTTCATTGTCTGTTCCGATATACTCATTTGAATGGAATCCGAAGTATCAGAAGTATAGCATCGTTCATCTGCAGGTGACCTGGCAGTTTATCCTGAAGTAGAGAACAATTCCCTGTCCCACATCACGCCAGTGCAGTCTCTGAGACTACTTTCTACTTCAATCAGTTACCATAAAACTATTCTTATTCTAGTAAAACATTACCTTTCAGCTTAAAAGGCTTCCGACAGTTTACCATTTTCTAATGGAGTTTTAATGATTTTGGAATTCGTGTCAATTATTAGAATCAGAACAGCTATATAAAACCAAACAAGGCACTTGACATAGATTTTTAATTTGACTTGTTCAAAGGATAAACTGCTGCAAACGTAGTAACCTGGCCACAGAGGTGCCCCATTGTCACAGACTTGAGCACTGATCTATGAAGTCATGACACGTGATCTCTGATGGGGGCACTTACCTGGCATCGCTCAGGTAAAGGTAATAGCCCCAACAATATCGAGTGGGTTGTCATGTTCCTTAGGGCTGACGTAGCAGCAGGGCAGCACATTGCAACTACTTTGCAATCATTCTTTACCCTGATTTTGGTGTAGAAGAGATGAAAAAACAAGATTCAGCATAGAGTTACCTTCTTTAGTTCTTGCTCAACCAACAAAATAATGAATAAACTGATACTGGGTCATTGGAAAAGTGATGATGTGTTTTTCTATGCTTTTCTATGCAAAAATGTACATGACTTTTCCAACAACCTAAAACTTTTATGTTTGGAAAAAGGATTCTGAATAATCCATATCAGGTGTAATCTTAGTTAATTTAGGAGAGGTTTTATTTTTAAAATAATTTTTTTTTAAATTTATTCTTTCATTTATTTTTTAATTTGACCAGAGAGACAGAAGGTAAGATTGTGAGAGAGAGGAAGTGAGAAAGCAAGCCACCAGATTCAGGACTCAAACCCTGGTAGGCCATGTGGAAGTGTCCAGCACCTTTACCACCACGCCACCTACTGGTCCCAATTTAGGAGATTTTTATAGGCAGAGGTATATTAATGATTATATCCTCTCCTTTTATGTCTTCCTTTTTTTTTTTTTTTTTTTCCTGATGGATGAAACACTAAGGCTCAGACAAGTTTTCTATCGAAGATCACAGGGCCTGATGAAGTTTAAACCAAATACAGGATTTTGTTTTCTCAGTTTTGTTTGTTTGTTTGTTTGTTTGTTTTCCCATAAAGGAGAGAGGTGAGTTGGGGGATATAGGTACCCCAACAAGGTCTTCACATCATGATTCACTCCCAGCCTCAGCCAGTCTCAGATCATGGGCTTTGCATATTCAGAGAGGTCTGTAATGTGACCTTAGATCCTTCTCCTGTGGGTCAGCCCTGCAGATCATTCACTACCGCTTCACTACCATCCAGCCCCAAGATGCACACAGTATAAGTAATACTCACAGACTAAAGTAATTCTTTTTCCATTATACAATCTGAGTTTTCCAAGGGCAGTCAAAATTATTTTTATTTTTGTGATTATTGTGAGAAAGACAAAAGCGATAGTTCCCAGTCTTGGATTTATTAGAGGTTAACATTATTTTTAGGCAAAGGTTTGTTTGTATTTTGTATATCGTATTCTTTCTGGTTTACATTCATTTATTTGTCTGTTCAATAAGACTTAATGAAAAACCTCAATGGACCAGGCACCATTCCAAGGCTCATAGACAGGAAAGAACCCAGACACGGATCTCCACTTGTGTCAGAGAGTAGAATGGTAACTCCAAGTACGGATCAAAAACTAGGATCCATCCTTGGCAACACAGAAATAAGAATAAGTGAAATAATAAATATTCAGAGTTATTTCTAATGCTAGAAGCAAATGTCTGTTACTTTTATCATGACTCATTATCTTTGCCACAGTGATTTTTGACATTACAAGCATATCTAAAATATAGGTTGTTTTGGAAAGTAAATTATAAAAAGTACTGTAGAATAAAATCTCAGGTGAAATATTATCAGACTGTACCATGTTTAGTTATTGTATGCCTCTAACTGATTTTTAATGCTATACATTATCCAAATGACCACAGAATATGTCTTCCTGTTCGAAGAGATGAAACTTAGATTCAGAAACTTCTCAGTTGCTATTGAAGCTTTACCTTTTTTAGCAGATCTGTGTTTTTAAAACTGTTATTCTCAAAAAATTAATAAGCTCTGTTACATGGGAGAGCGCTATCAGTAGCTTATCCTGCATCTTATTTTTATTGTGCCTTTTATTTTTTATGGTTGTTGGATTAATTGAGAATGACATAGTTTAAAGACAAAACACTATCAACGTTTTATGCCTATTTGTCTATTGTATAAATTGCTACAACATAAAATAATAAGTCTGTTATTAGCAGCTAATACAGTCTTCATGTGTTGTAATTAATTTCAGATATTTCCAAGTAAGTTCATGTGCAGATACATAGGAAATGATCACTTTTAAGCACCATATTTTCAAACGCAGTATACTAGAATATTTTTATATTTAAATAAAAAGTAATTTAAGTTCTGCAGTTTAAAAAGCAGCTAAAATAGAATTTAGTATAAACTCATTATTACAGAAAATTTACCATTTGTGAGATTCATCCGATTCTGTGTTGAAAGATGATATCTTTGAAACAGTTTCCCTGTTTATGAAGTTTTTACATAAAACAAATACTGCTATAAAACAAAAATCCTAGGATGACTAAATGAGTTTTGAAAACTTTTAATATAGATGAAAGAATATATTGGCCAGCCAAAAATATAGAGTGGTCCCAATTGTTTTAATTTTTTATTTATTTATTTATAATAGAGCATGAGAGAGAAAGAGAAAAATGAGTAGCCTCTACAGGGTATGATCACATTACAATCTTTTCTTTCCTTTTCTTTTTTTTTTTTTTTTTTAGAGGTTTTTGCCTTAGGGTGCATGTGCTAGCCAGAGAGAGCAAGAGAGAGTGAGAGACAGAGGGAAAGTGAGAAATCACTCCCCCAGCAGGGATGCCCATGCCACAACCCCTTCTCTTCCATTTTCCTCCTCGGATCTTGGGCACACATGCACATGAGCCCAGCGTGATTTTCAAGCCTCCGGGTCTGGGACTCAAACTGTGGTCAGCCATGTGGTAGTCCAGCAATGTAACTGATGTGTCATTTGCTGGCTTTTATGATCCTTTTCTTCTAGTCCTCCAGCTTGTTGTATCCTAGGCAACTTGCATGTGTGCCGGTAGTGTTTCAGAATGGGCCAGGAATTCCAACTGTAGTCGCCATGTGAGTTCAGGCTGCTCTTGAGCACCACTTTATGGGTCCTAGACTGGCTCCAAGTGTAAGCAGTGCAGTGACCGGTATACATATCTGCCAGCTCATACCCCCACAATCACAGCTCATATCCTCACAATAACCACAACTTTGCAAAGTCCAAGCTCTATAGCCCTATAGAGCTAAAGAAGCAACTTACCTTTCGTTTGCTTTAGTTTTGCTGTAGGACACATGTGTTCACCAGACAGAGATGGAGAGAGTAAAAGGGAAAGTGAGAAAAGTTTGCCCCAGTGGGGATGGCCATGCCATAGTCACTTTTCCATTCCCTTTTTTGGGGTTTTGGGCACCCTCACAGATGCGCCTGGTGTGTTTTTATAGCAGTTAGGTTTGGACCTTCAACCACAATGTTGGCCATGTGGGATCTAGCCACCTTACCACCACACCATGGGCTGACCCAGCAACTTACTCTTATTTTTCAGATTCTACCTTAATACGGATTCTGCAACTGTAATAGAAGCTAAGTCCTTGACAATCACACAAACTTTGTATGCCAAATGTTAGGTCATTGGGGAAGTGGTGATGCATTTTTGCATAGAAAAATAAGTCATGATTTTTCCAATTACCTAGTAATTCTACATCAATAGAGTCTTCTCTACAAACATTAACAACACATGAAATAAAGTAATACACTCCTTTTTTGCATTTACAGATTATTTTTATATTCTCTGAGGGCAGAAAATGTAAAACAATAAAGGAAGAATGATTTCCTAAAAAACATTGCAAAAAATAAATTTGAATTTGAATAGGTATATATAAATATAGATGTATGTATTTCAAATGAAATAGGCTTTTAGTGAAATACATTTTATTGTTTGGCAAACATCTGAATGTGGCCAGCAAACAAGCAAGCATTTTCGTTGAGTTCCCAGATGTATCTATTTCACTTTAACTTACCATACACAATGCAATAATCCAGGCAATTCTTTTTTGTTGTTTATCTATTTCAGGAATTTAATAGAGGTTAAATGAGGCCCAGTGTCTCACCTGCTAAAATAGCATAATTTTACACTGCATTTCAGAGCACTGGGACCTGGAACCCTAGCATATTCGGCTTAGGTATTTAACATCCTACATGGTGTATGTCTAAGCACCTGAAGATAGCTAGCAGTGATTTTAAAGTATAAAACAATAAGGTTTGATGCAGGAACAATAACATCCTTTACTCTGAAGCCTGCACAACGTCTGTAAATATCTTTGACTCACACTCACTTTACCCACTATTTCGAAAGAAAAAGTCAATGAAAATCTGGCTGAACATCACTGTTTAATTTCTTCCATGCTAAATTTCAGACTCCTTATTGAGGTTCAGCTGCTGGGAGTTTGAAAGCGATATGAAATTTTTTTATTGTCTTGGGCTGGCGAACGGAGGCCACAGGATTCCACAGGGTGACCTTGTTGAACTCTCATCACACCGAAGGTGTGCAGGCATGCCTCACGGCCACACCACACTCTCTGATACGTGTGGTTTGCTTTCCCCTTGGTGTTTATAAAGCCAGGACCAGATCTGCCAGTATTTTAAAATATGTTTGCCTGGTAACCACTATAAATATTTTAGGTATATTTATAAGACAAAATTTCTTATACACAAGTTTTAACCTATCCATTTGGCATACAAGTACTTTTCCACATGAAGTCAATGATATCATTCTGTTGTTCTATGTAAATAAAAATGTCATAGTTTGCCACTGGTTTCAGTGTGTGTTTTTTATTTCCCTATCTTGTCACTGGTTTGCTTTCTTTAGTGTAACTCTGTTTCCCATAACTTTTATTCTGTTGTGTTGCTTTAATTCTCCCCAAAAGAATTTTAACAGCTAATGAACCTTCACATTTTGACCTGTAAATCATCAATCTTACAAGCTTTAATTTGGGGGAACAAAATGACAAAGAGCTGAAAACTGACTTTCTGAACCAAAATTGCTTTCTTAACATATATTTTTAAAGAGGAAAATTACTATGACAGGTTGATTGCAATTTGAAACATCATCTTTGGTGAATTACAAGTATTTTAAGGTTCATAATTTCCATAATCATTTTTTCTGCCTATAAAAGTGCTTCAAATTTAATTTAAAATAACATCTGTATTAATTTTTATCATTTAGAATGAAAGTTGATTGTTTCTAGAGCTTGTAATTCTCTGAAGTGTTGCATATCAAACTGTGCTCTCTACAGAATTTAAATCATAAAATAAAATGTGCATGTTTTCCCCTGCAGGAATTCAACTTGAATCAAGCCCATCTTTAATTCTTGTCAGAATGCACCATTAATAATTTATTAACATTTATTGTAGTTTATACCTTACACCTTAATACACCTTAAGCTGTTTTAAATATGTATAAATTACAATTTTAATATCGTTTTATACAGCTTCTCCAGTGCTTGATTCATCTGTTACTAATTTGAATAATCTTCTCATTGTACTGGGCATTATGAGATACTACTTGCAGGAACAAGGTTTAAGTAGGAGAAACTGAAGTCAAACTGTTATGTGCATAATTACTGTGAGACTCCATTCTGTCACTTTCTGTGGCTCATAGGCTTTGATTAAAAAATATCAATCTTTATAATATTTTTGGGCTTCTAGAATAAGTATGTAGGAATACATTCTTGAGTGATTTTAGTTTCAAATCCAAAGAGAGGATAAGATGTAATACATTCATTGCAATCAATATTGTCGATAGCTTTTGCATGAAAAGGATCTTGGAGTCAAAGTTAATTTCAAAAGGTTATAGAGTTGTCATTCTACAAAATAGGGAAATAAAAATGTATATTAAATGCATGACATTTTGTCTACTCTCAAAATGGCAAATGGTTAGCTAGAGAATGAATGCAAATAGTGCCTCTTCCTTTTTTGGCTGTGAAACACCAAGACGTGAGAACACCATTCAAACAGTGGAATACTAAGGTTCAGAAACATTATTTTTGTAATGTATTTCTACATTCCAGAACATACTGCTCTACTCAATATCTTTCAAACCTGAAGAGTTTGTCATACAGAAAATAGTATACAGTGAATGTGTGTCATTGTTGCGTTTATCTCTTAAGTATGACATATATGTATATATATGTACATATATTTCTTATACTATTTCATGTGCACTCATATTGACAAATGTGTATATATAAAGTATTCTGAATTCTTTATGAATGCTTGCTGCATGTTACTTACATAATTAGGACCATCTGCTCTGTCACTGCCAACTTCTGAGCATTGTGGAACTATGTGATACGATTGCAAATCATTAAGCAGCCTTTTAGAAGAACAAATATGTACTATATTTCTAAGAGATTCTCAGAAATATTGCACAAATATATGATTTTTAAAAATTATTTTCTTTCTTCTTTTTTTTTTTTTTTAATTTGGCCAGAGAGAGAGAGAGAGAAAGGGAAAGTGAAAAAGTAAGCCCTTAGGTCTGGGACTCGAACTGTGGTCAGCCATGTGGGAGTCCAATACTCCAATCACCATGCCACCTACTGGTCCCACTAAATTACAATTTTTAGAAATTCTTTATTCGTGAATGTAGTTCAACTTTTTATTTGTAAATAATATTTCTTTTCCAAAAAAAGTAAATAAAATTTAGAAGTCAGAAACATAACTTTCCATGTCCTAAGAAGCACATGTTTAAAAAAATAATGTCAACATGAAGTAGCATGGTTACAGCATTCAATAATGAAATGATTCCTCTATTGCTCTTATTAAGGCATGACAAGATTGTTCAGCTGTTCAGCTGAGAAGACTGTAGAATTACATATTGGGACCAGCAGATGACGAGGCAGTTGTGTTGCTGGACTCCCCCTATGTCACTGGACTCCCCCTGGCCAGCTGTAATCTGAGTCCCAGACCCAGTGCTTCAATATCACAGAAGGCGTGTGTGTGCATGTGTGTGTGCAAGCCCAAGATCCCAAAAGGATTGCAGTATGGCCACCCACCAGGGGGCGATTTCTCACTTTCCCTCTCACTCTCATCTTTCTCTCTCTCTCTTTCTCTCTCTCTCTCTCTCTTTCTGTCTGTCTCTCTCTCCCTCCAGTGAACACACACACCCTAAGACAAAAAAAAAACTCTTAAAAGAATAATAATTATGTATTAAATTACAAACCAAATAAATTTCTTTCTTGTTGCCTTCCAAAATAATTAGTCATTGTTATAAATTTAGTTGATGAGGGCCAGCAGGTAGCATGGTTGTTAAGGCTCCTAATCCCATATAACTGGCCCCATGGTTCAAATTCTGGATCAGACAGCTTGAAAAATATTCAGGGTGCATGTGTGTGTGTACCCAAAACCTCGAGAAGAAAATGGATGAAAAGGGATTGAGGGGTGGCCTTCTTCCCTGACAGCTCTCCAGGGATGATTTCTCACTTTCTCCCTTTTTCTGTCTTTCTGTGACAAGCACATGTGTCCTATGGCAAACATATCTTTGGAAAAAGAAGAAGAAAATTTAGTTGGTAAGGAGAATGATTGCATTCTGAATTTTAAAATGAGTAAGTTTGAATGTGCTTGCAAGGCTAATTTTTTAACTGCCAGAGATCTCATGCACTTTCCAGAGAAGGGGAGAGAGAGAGAGAGAGAGAGAGAAACCACACACACATCTACACACACCCAGTGGGGTAAGGTCACTCCACAATCCCTTCTCCTCCATTTCTCCATCCTATTGGGTTTTTATTTTTCAGGCTTCTGAGGTCAGGAGTCAAACCACAACTGGCCATGCGCGATCCATCTCCTTTAATCCTGGGCTATGTGGTTGGCTTACATCTATTTTAAAAAACAGTTTTAGAGGTGATAAAAATGTTAACTTTAATCTAGCTTCCTTTTTTTTTTTTCTCTTTCTTTCTTATTTCAAGTCTCAATGCTCTGTGTAAATACTTATGTGTGATGTAACTGTCTGATAATCAAATTTATGCACTTGCTCACAGGTTTAATTCTGACCCCACAGCCATGAAAAACATCCCAGTGTATGTTCTCACTGGACCAAAACCTCAACAAGAGGAAGAAATAGAGAAGGGATTGTCACAAGACCACATCTCACTGGAGGGTGACATCTCTCTCTCTCTTTTTCTCTGTCTCTGTCTGGCATGCACAAGTACTTTCTGGCTATTAAGGTAATAATAGTAATAATAGGATTTCCTTGTAGTAGATTCAAATATAAAACATATATTGAACTTTATCAAGAAGGTTTCCAAAAAGTCACACTTAAATTTTATGGATAAATGCTCAGCGTTTCCTCTGAAATTTAATGTGACTAGAACATTGGCAGAAACTCCCACAGTGATGCTGGCCTAAAAAGATAATAGCTTGTAGTCACTTTTGAAAGGCAATTATTGACAAAATCCTTAGTCTATTTATGAATCTACAGGCATTGTAAGAAATAATTAAGAACTGAAGAAATACAGTTCCAGAATTTATTCAGATCTACTGTACATCTTTGCTTTGAATTTGAAGGCTAAAAATTTGATGCTAACTTGGGAACCAGCAGTTAGTGTAATGGCTATGTCGCTGGACTCCCACGTAGTCGACCACAGTTCACGTCCTGGACCCGGTGGCTTAAAACTCACGCCGGGCGCGTGTGCGTGCGTGCCCAAGATCCCGAGAGGAGAATGAAGGAGAAGGGATTGCGGCGTGACCATCCCCCCTGGGGGGTGATTTCTCGCTTTCTGTCTCTATGTCTCTCTCTGTCTGTCTGGCGAGCGCACACGCCCTACAGTGAAAATCTCTCAAAAAAAAAAAAAAAACAAATTTGATGCTAACTTTATAAAAATAATAAAGAGATATGCAGGGCAAATTATTAGAGATTAACTTTGTTGGTTTGGAGGCAGTGAATTACTATCAAAATGGCATTGTCAATTAAATATAGTTATTCAGTTAACACAGCAATTATATCACATTTGCTATAAAAGAAGATTTTAGCTTATTTTTAATGGTATGAAACCTATTTTGTAAATTGCGGCTACATAATTTACTAGTAGGAACATGGACTTGCCCAGTTTTTGAATGTTTTAATGAAGGAATTTATTCTTACGTTTGGGGACAATAGGCTATTTCCAAGTTGAAAAGGTAAAAAAAAATAACCTTCTTTAATCACTGTTCCATCTCCTTTAAGAACACATTTTCTCCATTAATCCTTGATTAGAATTATTTTTAATTTTTTTTTTTTTGTCAAGAGACTTTTGCTCTAAGGCATGTACATCTACTGAGAGACAGAGACAGAAAATGACAGAGACAGAAACAGAAAGTCAGAAAGTGAGAAATCAGCTCCACCCCCACACCCCACCCTCCACCCTCCTGGATGAACGGTCACACCACAATCCCTCCTCCTTCATTTCCTTCTAAGAATTTTGGGCACACACACACACACACATGCACCTGATGTGAGTTTTAAGCTTTTAGGTCTGGGACACAGACTGCAGTCGGCCATGTGGGTGTCCAGTGATATAACCATTATACCATCTGCTGGTCCCAACTAGACCTAATATTTCAAAGGTTATTTATCGTTTATTCCATAAGTAAGAGACAAGGAGAAGGACAAAGAAAAAGAGAGGGTGTGTACCATCGATAGGGTCTTGATACTGTGACCCACTTCCAATGTCAGCCAGCCTGGATTGTGGGCACCCGAGTGCCCAGTGTACTCAGGGAGATCTCTAGATTTCAACGAATGACCTTTCCATGTGGGTCTGCCTCACACAGCATCACATTGTAACGCATACCAGCATTCAGTCCCCTAGACCTCATTATTAAACAGATTGCTTTTGTATTTGCCAGAGTACACATGCCTTGCTGGAGACAGACAGAAACAGAGAGGAAGAATGAGAAAGTCCTCCGTAAGGAGAATGGCCACAACCCAAACCCTTCTCCATTTCTCCTCCTTTTAGGATTTTGGGCGTACATAGACATGTTCCTGGCATGTTTTACAAGCTGCCAGATCTGGGACTTGAAACATGCAGTCAGCCATGTGGGATCCAACTGCCTTAACTTGCAGGCCATGGGCTGGCCCCCAAATTTATCTGTGTTCTGATTTGGCATGAGTTGAAATAGTTTGGGATAAAAACAATTTTGTTGACTTAAGTGTAACAGAATTTTGTTATTGGAGATGTGCTATGTTAAGCTCATTTTACACTTACATGTGTAGTGTAGCAGTTCTATATTGCTGCATTAAACATAATAATGCCAAACCCTAGCTACTGTGAGTCAGGAATCTGGACAGAGTTTATCTATGGGGTTCTAGCTTAGGATTCTCATGAGGCTTCTTTGACCCTGACTGGGACAGGGCTGCAGTCTTCTCCAGTTTAAGCGGAAGAGGAGCCTGTCTAGACGCACCCTTGGCATATTGATTTTCTTCAAGTACACACTCACGAGTGACTAGAGATTATTTTTGCCCATCTTCAGTCTCTTCATAAAGCTATTTACCATATGTTATCTGGCTTCTCCTGGAATGAGGGTTGAGAGCGAGAGCGAGAGCAGGAGAGAGAGATTAAAACAGAAGCCATGATCTTTTTGTAAATCAATATTAAAAGTGACATCATATTACTTCCACCATATGTTATCCATAAGGAATGAGTTAATAAGTCTAAGATAAGTTATACAAGTAAATAGAAAATATAACAAATTCGGTCCAGCAATTGGCATGCTAATTAAGACTACATGACTGACAGTGGTTCGAGCCCTGGACCAGGTAGCTTGAAAATCATTCCGGGCATGTGTATATGCATGCCCCAAATCCCAAGACGAGAATGGACAAGAAGGGATTATGGAGTGACCATCCCCACTAGGGACTGATTTCTCACTTTCCCTCTCACTGTCTTGTCTCTCTCTGATAAGCACATGTACCCTGTGGCAGATACCAAACCAAAAAAGGAAAAAAAAAAAGGAAAATATAAGAAATTATTTTAAAATTTAAATGGAAAATAATTGATTAACAAAAATAATGACCCAAAAACCTTCGTATTAAAGAAAAGGTTATACATGACAATCATCCTCTAATAACAAACAAAACAGGAATGTGTAACTGGGTTTGAAAGAAAGTGGAATTGTTTTCTTACTATTCAGTAATTTCTCAGTAGAAAGAACAAAGCTAGAATTCTCACTCTGAGACCGATTTATCTTACTATGTTATAATACTGTTAGTAAGATGTTATAGGAAATGTAAATCATCTCCAGGAAGTTTTCACCATGTCGGCTCCCATTCATGTTAACAGGTGTCATGGTGGTTTAGGGATGAGGAATGGTGGTACAAAGTAAAAATGCCTTGTTTTGAACGTTAGCTCTGAATTACTAGCCGTGCGTAAACTATTTAATCTATTGCTTCCACGTCTGTAAAATGAAGAACATACTATTACTTACCTCATAGAATTCTTGGGAGGATTAAATATTCATAGAATAGTATATAGCAACATTTTGAAAAGTGCTCATCCTTGATTAAGCTCTCAGATAATCTATTTCTATTATTTGTGGAATTTGGAGAAGAAGTATTAACATTAATAATAATAATATTCGTAGTAATACTTTAGGAAAATTTTTTAAAATGAAATAAACTGTCAGTGTTCAGCTAATAGATGGACCATTTGATTTTAAAAAGAAATGAGGCAAAGGGGCTCATATAACCCAACACTTTATTAATGAGTTTTTAAAATAATTTTGACCTTTTCTCTCACAAAATAACACTATACAGTGCAAAACCATACACTGCTTTTTTGTGGTGTTTAAAGATTACTTTTAGGATGATGATATTCAAGACTTCCTTTATGACAATTAACTGTCAACTAAAACAAAAGCCAGCTTGGGTGACCAAATTCAGCCCAAGTTTCAAATATAAGAAAGAAAGTCTTACACTGAGATGTTCCGCACAGGAGGCCCATCCTATAGAAAACCTGTGATACGGAGGTAATAAAATTCCTCTCTGCGGAGCTGAGTCTGTAACATCTATGTTAGCAAAGTGATACCTTAGAGGGAAAACAGTGGAAAAGAAATTTTATTTTTAGCTTTGGCAACACTTAATGAGAAGTTGGTGTTATTTTAGATCAGATCTAATAGCATTTAATTGATTAATTTTACTTTTCAAGATGAGCAATGCTGAAAGTGACTTGGGACATTCAGAGCGTCACCTTAAACCACGGACTTGGTGATTGAACGCTGAAAGCAATATCCCTGGCTTGCATTTCAGACAACAGGGATAAATTCACTTAGGAAGCTGTATTTTCAAACCAACAGCCTTTAAAATCTTATCAGTAAAATATTACTTATCATTACATTGCAAATGTTATTTTACAACTTTTTTTGGAATGTATTTCGTATGTCTTCATGAAATCTATGAGAGCATGTTCTCGTTGTCTCAATAGGCTGTTTAGCTAAATGTCTATAGTGAGTAAAATGGCAATAATCTACAACTAAAGGAACTCCTTCAAAGCTGGGGTTTTACCATGGTATAATATAAAATCGTATGTCTGGAAATACAGTTTTCACTAACATACCTTCATGATTCAACATCTCCACAGCACTCAGTTGTCACTCTATTCCCTATGTACATTTAATCTAGGCCAGGTTTAGAATTATTTTTGAAGTAAATCTAACATTCTTACCTGCTCTTTCTTTTCTTTACAAATCTAATTAAAAACACAAAGAATATTAACTTTGGTTGATGAAGTGACTCTGTGCATTATTGCCTAATAAACTAACACAATGTAGCCAATGTACTGAGAATTCAAATTAATGCTCTCATTAAAGCAAAGGTCTAAGACAAGGGAATTTGTCCTTTTTCACTGAGAGATAATTGAAAAAGAGCCTGGAAAAAAGTAGTTTACAGACAAATGGGTACAGTTTTACCTGAATAAGAATGGATCCCATTCAGCATTATTTTATCGACTACCTACAGCAATTTCTATAGCTTTATTGCTGCTGAATTGCTTGTCTCTGTGGGTGTGTTTTATAGATTTTATGGTTAAATAAGCACATAGTCATTACTGAGATATACAGAGTTGTAAATTGGTTCATTTCATAGTTTAGAACTGATTGTTAACAGAAATTTTACTTCCCGTCAGTTGCCTTGAAAGTTTAATGGATATAAGTCTCTTGAAGGAGAGGACCTGCTAATGTTCTCTACCTTTATCAATATCCCACTTTCACATACTGCTGTAGGCATTGTGTACCTTGAGCACAACTTTCCATATTTAAAGTGTGAGAATTCTTGCTTGAGCTCTTTAACTCTTTCAACTTTTCTTTTTAAATTCAGCTTTCCATCTGCTAAAGATCAAGACTACTATGAAAAGTTTTAAAATTAGCCTGACTATCAAGAGTTTATAATTTCATTAAATGTAAAATAATCTCTCAAAGTTAATCTAGGTTGACTGAGGAAATACGCAGTCCTCATTAAACACTTCTTTGTCATCTCTAGACCTCTGGATTCTTTGTGACACTATAACTGACACATCCAAGAGATGGTTATTATCTGGTTACCATGCCTCTAATGGACTGAGGGGATGCTCCTGGCCACTGTCATGCTAATAACAATAGAGTAACAGGACACAAAGATAATGTCTCAAAAACTGAGTCATAAAGTGTAAGTTGTGGGATGTTATCTAGAATGTTTGCATTTTATCCTCTGGTTTAAATATATTTTTAAATATTCGGGAAAAGTTACATATCAGAATATGATTAAAATATGCTACTAATTCGATACCACAGACTTCCCTTAAGTAAAATTAATATCAACGACAGAATACTGCTATATATTGTCTGCCCCGCTATTATTTATGTCATTATCTATGCCTCTCTGCTTAATCTACCTACATAAGCTCACATTTTAATTTTAATATGTGATTTGTAAGCTATTCTCAATTCTGAATTAGAGCATTTTGACTATAAATTCTTTATTTAGATACTTTCAATAAAGTCACATAGACAGTCATTGACTATTTAAATAAAATTCTAATCACACTCATATACAAAGAATTCAAACAACTTAGCAACAACAATAGAAAAAAACCTGATTTTAAAATGGACAAACGACCTACATAAATAGTTCTCAAAAGAGACACACAATGGCCAAATATATGAAAAAAATTCTCAACATCACTTATCATTAGGGAAATGCAAATCAAAACCACAATGAGATATGATTATCCTAGTTAGAATGACCGTTATTAAAAAGACAAAAAATAACAAATGCTGGCCTAAATGTGGCATACAAGGTACTCTTTTCACATTGTCGGTGGGAACTGTAAATTAGCATAGCAATTATGGAAAATGGTATGGAGGTTGCTTTAAAATCTACAGAGCTCAGCAGGTGGTGTAGAGGTAAAGGTGCCAGGATCTAACATGACTGACTGTGAGACTGGAGTCCTGGACCCAGTGGCTTGCAACTCATACCAGGTATGTGTGCATGTGTGCCATAATTCGGGATTGTGGCATGGCCATCCACCGTGGGGAGTGATTCATTCTTTGTCTCTCTGGTGAACACACGCACGCTGTAGCATAACTATAAGAAAGATAGATAGATAGATGGATAGATAGATAGATAGATAGATAGATAGATAGATAGATAGATAGATAGATAGATAGATAGATAGATAGATAGATAGATAGATAGATAGATAGAAAAACAAAAAACCAGGACCTGGGGCCAGCAGGTGGCATGGTGGTTAAGGCTCTGGACTTCCTCAAGGTTGACTGCAGTTTGAGTCCTAAAACCCAGTGGCTTAAAAATCATGCCAGGTGTGTTCTGGGCATGTCCAAAATCCCAGGGGCAAAATTGAGAAGGGATTTTGACATAGACATGCCCCCTGGTGATTTCCCACTTGCCCTCTCACTGTCTCTCTGACACTGTCCGGTGGATGCTGGCAAAAACAAATATAAAGACATGTTAAAGGTAGAAGGATGAAGAATGACTGCTACAGACTGGGAAGGATGGGGCAGAGAATACAGGAATATTGGTTAACATCAACTAAGTTGGAGATAAAAGGAATAATTTCTATGTTATAAAATAGAGTTTGAAAAATAGAGGTGGCAACTACTAAAAGTAACTAAAAGGCGATTTTGAATATTCTCAACACGATAATAACCAAGAGCTGAGAAGATGGTTGTGTTCATTACTTTGATATAGCCATTACACATACTGTAGTGTACTCTGACAAATACATACAGTTATTATTTAGTAATTAAAAATGTAAAGAGAGTTGACATCTATTTAACACAAAGCAAGGTAACTTTGAAAGATTTTTTTTTTTCATTGTGAGCTAGATCCAGAAACACTTCCTTTGGATAAATGGATATTAGTTGAGCGATGTTGACAACTACTAATGAAAAATAGATTCGATGACAAGGATTTGCTTCATTGATTGCTTTTTATTTTGCTAACTCTAAAGTATGTATTCATAACATTTTTCCAATGACTCATCCAATCTTTGACCCTCCACCCCATCTTTTTTTCTATTTTAACATTAAATTTTATTGGTTTTGAATTCCCTGCTTACACGGGTTTCATGCTTAAATTACTCTCTTAGGAAAATTGGATGCTTAAAATACGATGTGAACTTTTTCCTGCTAACTATGGAGTCAGTTAGAAGCCAGAATATTTCTTCCTTTCTGTTGACATAGTGGGCCTCCATAAAACCAGTGCACTGTATTAGATTTTACAATCAGAACCAGAAGGGGAAAATAGGTGGCTATAAAAACAAAGAAATATTAAATGGCAAGATGAAAGAAAGAAAGAAAGAAAGAAAGAAAGAAAGAAAGAAAGAAAGAAAGAAAGAAAAGAGAAAGCTGAGGAAATAAACAATGGCATATGGTAGTGAGTTACTGGTGCTGTTAAAATGTTATTAGGGTCCCTGGTATGCCTTCCTTCCTCTGTTTGAATATGTCAAAGTTCTTTTTAACATTGAGAAAGGTTTACAGCTTCAGTTGTGTCATACCCCTACAACCCAAGATTACAGGTGTGTAGAATTTAAAGGAAGAGGGCAGAGAGGGAGGGAAGGAAGGAAGAAGAAAGCAGTCTGTAAGTGGGCATTGCAGGCGTTGTATTGTACTCATAGCAGCTGAGACCTACTGTGTTGCAAAAAGAGCAAGTGTAAAGCCAGTGGACTTTTTGTAGGAGACTTTTGTTTTTGTTTTTGTTTTTGTTCAAGGTTTTTTCCATAGGGCACACATACTCACCGGAGGAAGTGAGAGGAAAAGAGAAAAACCACTCCCACCCCTGGGAGGGATGGCCACACAGCAACCACTTCTCCTCCATTCCTCCATTCTCCTCCTGGGGTTTTGAGCATAGACACACTCACACACACACACACACACCCCTGGCTTAAGTGTCAAGCTGCCAGGTCCAGGATTTGAAATGCACCAGCCCTGTAGGAATCCAGCTCCTTAATCACTATTCCCCCTGCTGGCATGAGAGACTTTTGTGAGAGACTTTTCGCACTTTTCACAAGGCAGGTTTTCAAGACCTGTCTACACGAGACGTTCTAGCAGATCATCTCCATGTCTGTATGAGGGCCAATCCCCTGGTTCAAATGTTTTTAGGTCCTGGAAAGAATTTTCCAGTTGGTGGAATTTAGTTCATGGGAGCCTTAGTGGGGGCGAGAACCATACTGCAGTCAGGACCCTGATTCAGGTCATCCAGGGCCTTATCTTGCCCTGGAGGTGGACACATCTGCACTCTTCTCAACAAAACTCTCTAGGAGAGAGCACACGTGCCCTATAAAGAAAAAAAAAAAATTCTCTTTAAAAAAAAAAGTAAGCACAGGATAAAAGAACTTAAAGGGCTTGATTTAGGGTTAGGCAAGTACGTCAACCTGAGATTAAGTCCAAAGGGGACACTCCTCTCTTCTCTGACTGTAAGGTCCCATCCTGGATACATATATGTAGAACACACATGTGTTTGGCCACTGTCCTAAGTACAAGGCACTTCTCTTACCCCTGAAATCTTCTAACATCTGAATATATTTATTCCTAATACTTTCTTTTCTCATGCCATCAGAAATATTTGCGAATGTTCAATTAATTTTTTTTCTCAATTTAGTATTTTACATATTAATAAGTGTTATTGTTAGATGAGCTGTAAATGGAATTTTTAAGCCCTGGAAAAAGTGCTTTTGATTTGAATATATTGTTAAATCCTACTTATTGCATTATTTTGATTAAGTGGGAGAAAAGGACAATTTTAGTGTAGACGTTCAGGCATTATATAAATTTGAAACATTTCTAAAGTAAAAGTGGGTAATCACTTAATGAAATAGCCCTATTATAAATGCAGATGATTCATTTTGCACTTAAATAATCAACTAAAAGCAACATCTGAACTTCACAATATTCATGCAGACTGTATTTCCTGTGTTTGAACTCAAATGGCAAGAATAAAACTAGAGGAAAAAAATACACATGGGAAATAATTTCTAGAATAAAAGACAATCTTCTGGAAACAGTACACATTGTAACCGATAGCATCTCAGTAAGTGTGTTATCTACACTGACAAAATACAGAGGGACTTTACATATTTAAGCCATATAGGCAAAAATGATTGATTAAAGCAAGTTTGCTAAATTGAAATAATGGCCATTACCAGTGACTGTGAAACAATGAATCTTTGCCTAAAGCGGCGAGTGCAATAAGGCTTTTCATAACTTTTTGTATGCACAGTAAAGACTAAATTTGTTGCAGCATCCGCAGAGATTTAAATTAATTTCAGAAAGAAAATTATTACATTAATTTGTTTTCATCGAATATAATTTAGAATTAGTTATTCAGTAAGGGTTTTCCCAGTAGCCTTTAATAAAATGATAGAGATGGGCTTATGGGGAGAGAATCTTAATTGTTCAGCATTCCATTTCTGTTTGACTCGTTTTGGAACTTAGTACGAAGCAGCTTCCGTAAACTGGTATTTGTAAACTAGACTCCCTGACTCCCAGCTCTGCTTTCGTATTATTATTATTATTACCTTTAAGGAAACACACACAAGCAGAGATTGTTTGAGCCTGCATTGTGTGAGTAGCATTTCCATTGTTCTCCAAAGGGTAATGTAACAAGAACTGATTGGAAATGTCACCTTAGACCATTGGCAAGTATAGCTCATGATGCATGTCCTGTGGGGCCCTAAGCATCTCTGCAGAGATAAATTGAGTACCTGGGGGAACTTCTGTTTAGCAAGAGACAGCTTCCATGGGAAAAAAAAAAAATAGCCTTGTACTTGATGCATCATTTAATGCATACACAACAATGTGGGACCGTATAAACCTATTCAAATGAGACATAAGAATCGTGTAGTTATAACTGGGTTATACTTGAGGTTCTCCACTAAGGAATAGCTGATTACTTGAAGATTTGGACCAACGAAATGTCCCAGTTCCTTCTGATTTATTGATATTAATATAAAATGTGATTAAATAATACATGCAAAATCCTTTTAAAAATATTAACTGAATATAGAATTATAGCATAGTCGGTGACAGATTTGCATCTGAATTCCAGGTTCTCATCTTAATTAGCTGTGAAATTTGAGTCTCATTCAGTCAGCAATGAATAAATGGGGGCTGTTAATGGAACATTTAATGCATACACAACAATGTGGGACCGTATAAACCTATTCAAATGAGACATAAGAATCGTGTAGTTATAACTGGGTTATACTTGAGGTTCTCCACTAAGGAATAGCTGATTACTTGAAGATTTGGACCAACGAAATGTCCCAGTTCCTTCTGATTTATTGATATTAATATAAAATGTGATTAAATAATACATGCAAAATCCTTTTAAAAATATTAACTGAATATAGAATTATAGCATAGTCGGTGACAGATTTGCATCTGAATTCCAGGTTCTCATCTTAATTAGCTGTGAAATTTGAGTCTCATTCAGTCAGCAATGAATAAATGGGGGCTGTTAATGGAGACTTAGAGGATTTGTGATCCATGCTATCTAGGTACAGGAGAAAGGCTGCGTAGATTTGCATAGATTCTTTCATGACTGTTGCCCTCATCCTTTCAAAATACTTAACTCCTGACTGCCACTTCTTCCTTTACTTTTCAATGCCAATATATTTCAGCAAGATTCCTATCGTATAAGACTGAAGTTTGGAAGCTTGCTGTGTCATTAAAACATAGCATTGACCCTTTGGTTTAAAACACACACACACACACACACACACACACACACACACACACACACACACACACACACACACACACACACACACACACACACACACACACACACACAGAGTAAATATTAGGTCCATGACTCAAGGAATAAGAGATTGAATAAATAAGCAAATAGTATAAGCAGCACTGTGTACTTATTAAGTGCCTGTACATATATAGTGCGATGTTAGATTTCATCCCACTCCAAGAAAATTAAACGTATGTGTATGGCCTTCAAAAGGCAATGTAACTGGTGGAAGAAAGGCGTGCAAAAAGAGATAACAAAAGAAAGCATATCCCTATTGATAATTGAGAGAAACGGGTAAGAGTGTTGGTAAAGTGGATAAGTACTGATACAGGAGAAGGAGAGAGCATCTCAGATTAGTTACTGAGGTATTAATTAAGCAAACAGACCTGATGACATAGGTGGGAATGAACCGAACATGCTAGGAAACTCGGGAGAGTGAGCAAGGCACACACGCATGAATAATGCCTGCAGTATCGTCATGGATAGATTTGTTAGAGTGGAGCTTTTGTGTGTAGCTACTAAAATAATGTACAGTTGACCCTTGAACAATTAGGGACACTGACCCCTGCACAGTAAAAAATACACATAAAACTTTTGACTTCCTGAAAGCTTAATTGCTGATAACTTACTGTTGGCCAGAAGCTTTGCCGATGGCATGAACTGTCAATTAATACATATTTTGTGTGTATATATATGTATATATATATATATTTTTTTTTTTGGAGAGGTTTTTACTATAGGCTGCATGTGCTCGCCAGAAAGACAGAGAGAGATGAAGAGACAGAAAGTGAGAAATCACCCCCAAGGGCGGATGGCCACACCAAAATACTTTCTCCTCCATTCTCCTCTCGGGATCTTGGGCATGCACGCACACGTGCCTGGCGTGAATTTAAGTCACTGGGTCCGGGACTCGAACCACGGTCCACTACATGGGAGTTCAGTGACATAGCTATTACACTAACTGCTGGTCCCCATATTTTGTACATTATAAGTATCATGTACTGGTATTTTTACAATAAAGTAAACTAGAGAAAATAAAATGTTGTTAGGATAATCCTTATGAAGAGAAAATACATTTACAGAACTGTATTTTGCAATGTAGTTATTGAGAAAAAATATACATGTAAGTGGATTTATGCAGTTCAAAACCGGGGAGTCAGTTCTACTAAAAAGAGGTTGGACCGCAGGAGTCTAACATTCCAGATTTGCAAACTCGAACTTTCCTCTATTTATATAAACTCACATGAGAACCTTTGAAAATGAAGAAACTGTCCAAAGTTCCACTTTAAAACTTGGAACTGGGGCCAGCAGGTGGAATGGTGGTTAAGGCACTAACTACCATATGGCCAACAACAGTTCAACTCTTAAACTTGGCACCTTAAAAATCATGCTGGGCATATCTGTGTGTGCCCAACCAAAATCCCTAGAAGATTATGGAGGAGAAAGGATTGCTGTGTGGCCATCCCCCGGAGGGTGATTTCTCACTTTCTCTCTCTCTCTGATGAGCATACATGCTCTATGATAAAAATCTGAAACAAACAAACCAAAAAACTTGGATTTGGTTATATGCTATAGAGGTCAATTCAGGGCTATACAGTTGAAACAAAGGTAGAAAATAATATTTCTATAAGCTATGTGTAGATGATCAGGGTAAGAATCCAGAGTGGTATCCAATAGAGTAAATAAAAATGTCTCCATTCATGAAAAAAAAAAGCTTTAGTAAGAATTAGAAATTGTAGAGTTTTCAAAATTTATTTAGAATGGTATTGCCCCAAATGTTGAACTATTAACCAACAGATATTTTATCTAGTAAAAAATTTGAGGGATTATGTGCTAAAATAATGTAATATTAATAGACCTTAAGATTTTTTGTTTGTTCATCTGTGTTCTTGTTTGTTGTTTTTATTGGAGAATTTCTCACAACTTATTTGTTCTTGGCCTTATGAATCTCCAAAAGAGAATTTAGTTGACATCATTTGCTTATTGGCATTTAACCTGAATACATTTGATTTTTAAATCTTTGTTTGGTTTTGCCATGAATGGGAGAGACAAAAACAGAAAGACAGGAGTCTCCAACAGGATCTTCATGCTGAATCCTTCCTCAGCTTTAGCCAACCCGTGGGCATTCAGGAGGTCTCTGGATGAGAACCTGGAAAGCTCCCGTGCCAATCAGCCTCTCAGAGCTTTTATATTACCACTACACCACTGCCCTGCTCCTACTTTTTGTTTTTGACAAATATCTGAACTTTCTGGTGAGCGGACACACCCTATAGCAAAAATCCTCTCCAAAAAACATTGAAAGGAATTAATGTTTTTTTTAGAATACAATCGCATAAACAATATAAAAATAAATGGTAGATAACATAACAAAGGATGTCCCCCCTGTTGTTTTATAAGAGGAACTGTAGCCTAGGAATTGGGAGACCCTAATCAAGCTTGAATGATTAACCTTCATATTTTTTTTGAAAACTTCACTTGTGTTTTGAATCATCATCTTTAAGGAAAATAATTTATGAACACTTTACCCAATCCAAAATTCAATCATTTTTAGCACAAATCTTTAAAAATAAGTGGCATTTAATTATTTAAACGTATTAGAGCTTCATTAGGACATGTTTACACACTGTTTTGAATAAAATATTCATCTGTATGATATGTGTATTTAAAATAATGTTAGCCTATGAGTTAGTAGTTAGTCTGCTTTTTAAAACTAAAACAAATACAGTAAGGGCTGTGTGCCTTGACAAAAGGTCTTCAAAATGTTGCACAACATATTTACTATGAGTAAATTATGCATGGGTTTCAAATTTCGGCACCAAAATACACTCATACTTTAATTTTATTATCCCACAAACTGTTCTAAGTACACTTGCATGCTTGATATCTTTTGAAAAGGAGACTTTCTAAACTAGAATATAGAATAAAGAATATTTGACTATTCAAGTAATGAGGCCATCTTAACAAGAATTTGTACAAGTATATAGAAAATCAAGGTGTTGGAAACTTACTGAATAAGAATAATTTGATGTGTCAAGGGCATAGTACCTACTCTTATAAAAGAAGGAATCATACTTACTTCTGTATCGTAACCTGAAATATACAAAATACTGTGGACAATGAAATGAATATGAATCACTTTCATTATGTTTATTGGAGCTCTTTTATCAGTAGTTACACATTTCTATACTAAATATAAAGAGATTACTCAGAGCCTAAAAAGCAATAAAGTTTTCTTTTTTAACTTAAGAAATATTATGTTACTACAATTAGTGGAGTGATAAAATTCTTTATTCTACTTTGAATGTTGAGTACATTTATTTTATAGATGCACCATTCCATTAACAGGATCTCTATCTATATTTATTGGTGTCAATTCAGTTTTATGAATATTCATTAACTGTTCACAAAAAGTATTAGAGACCACACGTAGCATTAGGCAGCATTAATAATGCATACAGTATTAGAGTACCTATTAATATTTTTGAGACTAACTCAGCTATTTCAAATGATTTTTAGATACAGGCAATGTTCCAAATGACATAAAACTGGAATTCCCCCAATAAAAAAGAGACTGCAAATCTACTTAGCTAATTAAAGAAGCTTATGTTAGACAGCAGGTCCTATTCAGAAGACTGAGGATCACACTAATATTTTAAAAATAAATCACAATGGATAATTTAGAGGTCCACATATGTTTCCACACAAAATTTTCAGTATATAAATTGCTTTAGTTAGAACACTACCTCTTTAAACATTGAGGTTATTATTCACTGTGCCATATTAAGAAAAATTAGCAGTACTTCTAAATTTTTGTATAATTGGACATTTTATCTAAGTTCTGTTCCTCACATATTTGAATTAAATCTTTCCTTTGTTAGTTAATCATCAAAGATTACCATGTCTCCATCTATGATGTGATTACTGTGAATTAATTCAGAACCTTTAGCCAAATAGTGATTTGTGCTAAGAACAGCAGGTCTGATGAGGGTGGTGTTTTCAGTGTCTTTATTTAAGAAAGTACAAAGAGGGTAATTACAGTTTCCTGGGTATTTTGTATCCAAGATACAGATTATCATTCCTGTCAAATGTGTACATTAATTTCTACCAGAAAGGATGGGTAACTATGCAAAATACCTACCATATATACTTCCATTTAAGCCTTGATGCTTGCTTCTAGAACTTCTACTAGAGTTACTTGCTCCATAAAGTGAGATAATTGAACATAGGGACAAAAAAATTAACCTTGAATTTTTCTCTTACATAGGCAAGTTAAATCAGAATTAAGCTTAGACTTAAATCATTAGAGTACTCAAATAAACATATATATGCTTGCCTTTTAAATCAAATTTTTCTCTCATTTGCTACTCTGCAGAATTTGAGCATCTACAAAGGGCGTTTTTCTCATTATCACAAATCCCCCCAGCCTGGTTACATAGGGCTGAGAGCACTTGGTTGACACATGATGGCCAAGTCCCAGAAGAGTGTTTTCTTGCTTTTCTGGAAGAGATGTATGAAGGTTAATGGGTTTTGGTCAGCAGTACTTAAAGCAATTTTTAAAATTACATTTCAAAATATCCCACCTGACCTATTAGTTGTCCTATTAGACCTGAAGTGTTGAGAACAAAAACTTCACGTCGTAACCCACCTCCTGGCAGTTGCCAGGTGTGATGCAGCTATAGAAAGACATCTTTAAAAGCCTCTGGCATGAGACAATAATACCCCTACCTAGAAAGTCCTAATGAAGTAGAAACTGACTGAAGCAGAAAAAGAAGAGTGAAATTACAGTGGCATTTATTCCTGTTTCTATTTTTAAAAAGATAGTCCATGGTTGGGTTGGTATAGGAAAGCGTGTTAAATCTTTGACATCAACCATGCTTTGAAGTCTAGGCTATAGCCACATTAATGTGATTATAGGTAATCTATTCAGATTCATGAAGTAGGCATTTTGTAATTGCCTGCTCTAATTATGTTAATTGCATCTTTTAAAAATGCCAGCCTTTTTATAATTTTTTTATGCTTTTTCTTCTGTATAGCTGCATTTACAAAGTCAAGTTATAATTACCTAACTTAAAAAGCAACAGCTAGCAAGATGTAGCCTTTAAGTAACTTAAGAGTCAATTGATCAGTTGGAGTTAATAAATAGCCCTAAATTCATGGCCCAGGACCAGGAGTTGGAAAATCAATGAAAAGTCGGAAAGGTATGAGGATAATTTATTCGTTGTCAAATAATATGTTTACATGTGCAAAGAGCAACATAAAATACTGGCATAAAGTGCGTTGTCTAATGTAGATAAATCTACATTACAATTTGTAGGAGAAATCAGCTGCGTAGGGCTGCCGACCATGACTTACTGTTTTTAGCTGTACTGGCTTGTATACTATTGAGTCGTGGGAAAGTCATGATGCGATTTTGCATAGAAAATCATATCGTGACTTTTCTGATGACCCAATAGAGGAAATATGCAATATTCAGGAAATTATTTTGTTACTTTTCAAATATGTGTGTGTGTGTGTGTGTGTGTCTGTGTTATATATGTCACATACGTGGATTGTGCTTCAGTACTCCCTTTTAGAAAATTCCTTATTTTAAGGGGAAAGTAAGTATGACACTGTTTACTATCCCTGACAAATTAGAAACAACATTGAGACAGGAGCACACAGACCCCAAGTGTGATGGTAGATCAACCTCTGCTACTGTCATACCCCACGCTCCTTGTGGCATCACCATACTTTTCCTGCCTGGAAGTTTAACTCAGCAGTGGCCCTAGGAAAGAAGTCTGCGTAAATCATGTTTCAGTACCAGAGTTTAACAACATGTGTGTTTACAGAGTGATTTCTACAATGCTTTAGGATATCATGTTATCACCAATATATGTCCTTGGGCTTAGGTCTTTCCATTGTCATATCTGGGAGAGTTTTAATGTGTATAACTTAGTTCTATACAATTTTGAGTTTTTTTAAAAAGAATTATTGTATTTATTTATTATTATTTTCACATGAGTTTTGCCAGAGGAAGACAGAGAAGAGTGAGAAAGCAAGCTGACAGGTCCAGGACTTGAACCGCAGTCAGCCATGTGGGAATTCCAGCACCTTAACCACCACGCCACCTGCTGGTCCCTGTAATTTTGAGTCTTTATTGTTATTGTTGTGACAGGGAGTATGTATGTGCCAGGGAGAGGCAGAAAGAGACATAGAAAGAGCATATGAATTCACCCCTTAGGGGGATGGGCACACTGCAATCACTGTACTTCCACTCTCTTTTTGAGAATCTGGACACACGTGCATGCACACATGCCCAGTGTGATTATCAAGCCACTGGAACTTGAACTGTTGAGTCAGCCGCGTGGGATCCAGTTCCTTAACCACCACGCCACCTACTGGCCTAGAATTTGTTTGTTTTAATTACTGAAGTAATACATATTTATGGCAGCAAATTAAATAATCCAAAGTATGCAAAACACACAGTGAGATCACCCACCCTGACTCTCCCAACCAACCACATTTTCCTGAAGTAATCACTGTTCATTTCCTCATTATCTAGTCAGACATTTTTCTGTATAACCTGAAGTATGTTCACACACACACACAACTTTAATTTTTAAAAGTTTTTTACTATAAAATGTATTATCTAATTTCCTTTTTTTTTCATTTTAAGACATATTTTGGCTATCTTCATTTCATTCAGTATTTATTATGTATTTTTCTGCTATTTATTTAATATGGATATATTTTAGTCAATAATTAAAGTGGCCATTTCATTAATTTTAAGTTTAATAAAATCTGAATAGTTATATCTTTACATATTTAAACTAATATTGAAATCAAGTAGAGTTCTAAGAGTGGGACTGCCTGGTCAAAGGATATGCATTTTCTACGTAGATGAGTAGTGTCAGAAGCAGTTGTACTTTTCTAATTGAAATTCATACCAGCAGTGTACCTGAGTGTTGCTTTCTCCTATCTTTGACAACACTGGATATTAAAATGTTTTATATGTATGGCTGGGATATAGAACAGTTGGCCAGCTGTTGCTATTATCTGAATCATAGGCTTCTGAAATCTTTGTTAGTTTTAGTTTACATATACAGAATTGTTGCCCAATGTATTTCAATAAAAAGTTTTTTGAACATTATTATTTTATGAGAATATATTACTAGTGTATTTAAATGCAAAGTGGATGTTGCACAAGCATGAGAGAAATTCCTATATACTGAGTAAAGTGATAGAATGTGCAAGGAGAATGTAAATATCTTGGGATATTCGTAGAGCAGGAAAAACCAAATAATATAAAGTCTCCAAGTAAGAGTGTAGGATTCCTAAGTGGGATAACTGAAAGGAAAATATCCTGAAAAAGCTTCTTTAGACAGAAAATTTCAATACATTCTGTATAGTTTTTCCTTATAGTAAATCATCTTAAAATTGATATGACTTTGAAAATTAGAAAGTGGGAGTAACTTCCCCTCCCTTTCATGAGTCTTAGATACTGGACTGCAGAGATAATTAGATTAGTTTTATTTATTCTTAATGCAAAAAAATGGGCAAAAACTCCACAAATATTAATTACCTTGAATTTGTATTTTGATCTCTTATTTTAACAAACTCAGAGAAATGAGTTTTTCATGAATATTTCCCCAAAATTCTGATGACATGCTTATTAGTGGAATGTGTAGCCAACACTGTTACTCCCAGTTAGACCACACACAGCTAACCCCAAGCCTTCTGAGAGCCAGTTCTCTCTTCAGTGGACTCCACTTGTACTCCACGCTCAAAATATGCTGCCAGAAAAGCTGCAGAAGAGTGGTCCTGTGTAAAGCAGATGAAGAGCAGGTCTTCGTGCCAACCAGACACGTCTTTTAGCCATTCAAAAATGCACAGAAAGAAGCTTTTAACTGCCTGGAGTGCATGTTCACTAATTGTTGCCTGGCTCTGAACAAGACCTTGTTTCTTATATGTAAAAAGGGGAGAAAAATAATCAGTGCTCAAGAGCTACATGACAAAGAACGATGAACTTGCTTAACATAGGACCTGGCACATGGCAGATTCTTGCATATACTTATGTCTTCGTCCATTTGAGCTGTTCTAACAAAAATTCTCACCATGGTGGCTTGGAAATAGCATTTATTCCTCACGTTTCTGGAGTCTAGGCAGTCCAAGATCAATGTGCCAGCAGATTTGGTGTCTGCTGAAAGCCCCTTTTTTGTTTCATAGACAACCATCTTCTTTCTGACTTTGCATATCAAAAGGGGCAGAACAGCTTTCCATGTGTCTCCTTTATAAGGACCTTAATCCATTCATAGGGGTGCTACCCTCATGAGGCATTTGCTTTCCAAATGTCCCATCTCCTAAAACCATCAAAAGTAGAATTCGATTTCAAGATATGAATCTGTAGAGCAGTATAAGTATTTAGTTTTTTGCATTTCTTGAGGGTTACATATTTTTCTCCAACTCTGAACTGGGCATAAGCTTCTTAATTCTGTTTGTGCTATTTCTATTACTGGTAGAATATTATTTTTCATCATCATTAAAAGCACCTAAATTTTGTTCTTTTCTCTTTTCCCCACATTAAGTTAATATCCAAAACCTTTGGGAGATCTGTCATCTTTAGACATGACTCTTTGTTCTTTAAGAAAAATATTTTTAAGAATTATTTTATTTAACTATTTATTTAGTTTATTTTGACCAGAGAGATAGAGACAGAGAGAGAGAAAGCAAGTTTCCAGGTCTGGTACTCAAACCACAGTTGGTCATGTAGGAGTCCAGCACCCTTAACCACCACACCACCTACCCGCCTCAGACATGATTCTCTTTGTTTCACAACTATTTAGTTATGGCTTCACTATATTTTTCTAAATTGTAGATTGTTTTTGTCAAATCTCATTCTTTTACCCTGTTATTTATTCTCCAAACCAAGCATATACTGTGTGTCATACTGGTCTAACTTCTTCCTAGCTAGGTGCTATCATTTTGTGCACCTGTGAGAACTCTGTGAAAATTTAAAGTACAAAAAAATATCTGAGGTATCCCCAGACCTCTACAAATAGGTTGCTACTTCCACATGCACACAGGGACAAGGGCTGTTTCATCACACCTTTCTTTTTCTTCTACGAAAGCATGTTTCTCAGGTGGTATTGTATTTTAGAATTTTGCTCGTCACCTTTTACAAGAAAAGGACAAATTTCAGAAAAATGGAAAAGAAGCATCAGTGGAATAACTTGATATCTCTTTGATTACACAATAATGACATCTAGGCAGCGAGAGCGGCAGAATTACAAACAATATTCTCAGCAAGTGTTATGTGGATCTGTTACTCTCTTAAGTCATGGGGAGTTTCGTGCCATCAAAGACAATACCATTTGATTTCAAGAGGCATCTATCATTAGACTTTTCCTGATTTAATCTCATTTGATGAAATAAGATTTTGTAATTCAGTGTTTGATGTGATAGTCTTAAAATTTTAAGGTAACTCTTCAGTGAGTTATTTTTGTAAGATTTTTATTTTTACTGTGTAGTTTTTCTGTAGTTTCTCTCTCTACCTTTATTAAAGAGTTGAAATACAGGGAAAATATGTTTTTTGTAGAAACCTTCTTTGTAACAGCAGTATAATTTTCTCTTGAATTAATACATTAATCCTGTTTTATTTTTAGTGACTTGTTACATGATCATTTAACATCTGTTCAGTGGTATAGTCCAAATTACTGGCTCTCAAATGTAGGTGTCAATAATTCTTTGGGGCGGCTAGTTATAACAGCATTCATAGGTCCTTCTCCGGACTTTTTGAATGCACCCTGATATTTTAAACAGGTAGTCTTTATGAAATCTAATTTTGAAAAATTCTGTCAAAGATTCATCAAGATTGTTTTCCCAACAGAACAACTTGCTTTGCCAATTGATATAGTGTTTATACTCTTAAGTATTTCTAGGACATTACTAGAAAAAAGGATGTTTTGATTATAATAAAAATTTATTTGAATTTGAAAGTATGGTAATTTATGAGTTATTAAAATGGTTGAAATTGTTTCAGAAATTGTTCTTTATAATTCAGTTATTTAAGTAATGATTGGGTAGTTTTAAATTTTTGTATAAATCAAATCACTAATCAAATAAATACATTTTATATAAATACAGTTTATTAGAATTTCATGCAGATTAGAAATCCAATGGAATTGATTCTTTCAGGGAAAAAAGTCCGAGAATATATTATAATACAACTGATTAGCTAGGGAACCAAGATTAGGCAATGATAGATGTAGGGCATTTGGCATATGAATATATGAAAAATTTAAAATAAATATTCAAGACTATTACTAATATACCTTTTCCAAGACTAAAAAGGGAGGTCTCAGGTGCAGAATGTGAGCCTAATATACTGTTTAAGTGAATTTAGCAAAAGATATCAAATGCATTTTATTGGGGAATGTCTAAAGTAATTACTCAGTCAAGAATATGAAAATGAGAGATTATATGCTAATAGAATAACCATTCAGTACATCCGCCAAGAAAGTAACTGGCAAAAATTATTTTGTATGAATTATTGAACATCTGATTTCAGTAAAACAGATGAATAAAGGAACTGTATTGAAAGAAAGTTACATATGTAATCGGTATGGAAAAAAAGGATTTTCTAAAGTTAGTAGCCAATCAGTTGAACATTTCTTTTGTTATTAAATGACAGAATTTAAAAAGTTTATTTTTTAAAAGAAAATAATTTATTAGGGACTAAAACCAAAACTATTTCTAAAATCGATTATTCATTATTCAAAAATTATTTGAGTAGTCTTGCTTTAGATTTAGTCTGATTTGATTGTCAACCATCTGAGTAATAAGTTCACAGTCAGTAAAGAACTGGTTGGGCGGTGGGAAAGAACTAGAAGATGGGAATGTGAAAGGCAATAAGCTTGGTAAAGCTGAGATAGAGAATATTATGGCAAACTAGGTGCACTCAAAGGGAATGGTGTCTGGACTAACTTCTTCCGAAAAGAGAACTAGAAAGAAGCCTGAAGACATGCAGAGGAAGGCAGGGAGATTAATGCTGTTCACATTGAAAAGTTTAGAAAGGAGTTGTCATGAACATTTTTAATAATGGTTTACCATTGATTGCAAGAGATGGTGAGGTAAGAGTGATAACGAATATGGTGCCTACTTCTAATAAGAGCACATGTTCATGTGTTCATGCTTATTTGATCAAAATTTTTTCAGACGTGGACTAGTGATATATTTTTTAGAGAGGTTTAAGCCATTCTCGAGTCTCTTACACCAGAAATCCTCCTAGTCAGTTCTGTTTCCAAATTATATGGTGCCACTCACTTATTTATTCTCAATATACATCGCCACAACCCCAAGGCCAAACACCACCTGTCTTCCATTGACCATCCTGATTTTCGAATTTGAGTTTTCACTTTAACTCTTACCTTCCTTTAGCCCATTATCCATAATCTGTGGGAAAATGTGTTTTAACCAACTACGTTCCTGATTAAAACCTTTTAATGTCTTATGATTGTGCTTAGAATAACCCAGACCCTGATTGCAAGGGCCTTCCTAAGGTGACCCCTGCTGACCTACGGTGTCATCTAGCCACCCTTCCTTCTCTCAGTGCCTCACTTTTTGCAAACTAAGAATCTGCTTGCTTCTCTTTGCTTGGACTGATCTGTCTCCTTGTTCAGGGTTGGATCTTTCTCAGTGAGGTCTCTTCTAAATATTCAATTTTAACTAAATTGCTATTTTTTCATTCCATAGCATTTTGTTTTTTTCCATGATAGAATATACAAATATGCAATTGCATCTATTTATCCAGTATATAATATATTATTTATGTACCTCATGAAGAGACTATTTCTGTTCTACTCAGTACAGTAAATCTAGCACTTAGAATGAGTTTTGGCATATAGTATATACTCAATAAATATTGACTGAATTAATAAGTGAACAAATTAAAAGCAGAAAAGGAAATTGGTTTTGAGACTAACTAAGAGCAATAAGCCATCACCACCTACACTAAAAGGTATCTCTTGCAGAGGGGAAAAGTGAGTTACTACTTTATAGGGGAAAGTGTTAGGGTTGAGATATTCTAGGGCCAGCAGGTGGCATGGTGATTAAAACACTGATCTCTTATATGACCAATTGTGGTTTGAGTCCTGAACTGGCAGTTTGCTTTCTCACTTTTCCTCTCTCTTTCTCTGGTCAAACTTAAAAAATAAAATAATGATAATAAGCAAAATTAAATCAAATCTTTCAAAAAAGATTGGGGTATTCCACAGGCCTCCACACTGTGGAAAACACATGTTCATTGGAAGAAAGATACCCTAAATGTTATTATGAAATTCATAATTTTTTGTGTAATCCAGTGCACACTGTTGTAATATTTTGGGTGATTGTAGATTATACCATTGTGTGCATTTTCAGTGGGTCAGATTTTTTATTTTACCTGTTGGTGATTTCCTATATTCAAAATACCTGATTATAGCAACTCTATGTATGAACATCTGAATTTTATTAATGAAAAAGATAATAGTTCAGTAGAAAGTGAAAAACTCATTATCTAAACTTCAAAAGCACTTTATTCATGCCACTCATTTGACTATTCTTATGCTTTATCTCTTGGTATAGTTATTGTATGCTTATCTTATTTTAACTACTGGCTTAGTAGATAAGAAACATTGGAGATTGGGGAATCTCTTATCTTTATACATAGAACATATTTAATAAATATTTGCTGAAATAAATATAAATTAGCTGTAAATTTTGCAAGCTTCTGCTAAGAGTCTGGTAACTATTGGCTATTACTTAATTTCATATGGGATTTATAGATTATTGAGCCCTTCATTTCTGAATTTATTAATTACATTTAGCAAGATTCTTCATTGGTACAGATGACCAACATTTTTCTGCATGATTATAATTCCTAATATTTTCAAAACTTGCAAGATTGAGGAAGATGAATTCCATTTATGATTATTTGAATCCTGCATATGTAACCTCATCTCTCAATTTGGATACTTCTGAAGCTGGAGAAGTAATGGGAAGACATTTAGCAAACTGTAATGAAATGAGTAGAAAATGTATTAGCTTAAGATGTAAGTACATCCGGGTATGAATCCTTCCTCTGTCATTTACTAGCTATATGATCTGGAGGAAATTATTTCATCCCTCTGAATGTTGGTGGACCTGCCTATAAAAAGAAGAAATTTATATTTCATCAGTGAGTTGTAAGGTTGTTTTATGAATTACCTGTTCCTATCATTTGCTCATTTTTCTACTTGTTGTTTGATTTTCCTACTGATTTATATATATGATTTATATATATTCATTTCTATTGTCCAGTGTTATCCTTTGGATAGGAAAATATCTTTTCCTAGTCTTTAGAATTTACCTTTGGCATGCCTTTTTTTTTTTTTTAAGAATTATTTTACTTTATTTATTTATTTCAATGTGACCAAGGAGAGACAGAATGGGGGGGAGGGGATGAGAAAAAGCAAGTCGCCAGATCCAAGACTTGAACCGCAATCAGCCATGTGGGAATCTAGCACCTTTAACTACCACACCACCTGCTGGCCCCAATAATGTCTTTTATATAAATGTTTTTAAATTTTATTATTTATTTAATTTACAAATTAGACTAAACTGATACATATTTCCTTTTATATCTCATTAACAAACCCTTTCCCATCCACAATATCGATACTTTATTGTTATATTTCTTATGGAAGTATCTAGCTCATTGATACTGTTTTAGATTGAGCTATCTTAAAAGCAGTGCTTGACACAATGATTCCATTAAAATAAATTTTTATGGAAGATGAACTCAGAAAACAATGATAGAGAAATGGAATGTTAGAAAAGGAAAGAAACTGAAGATTCATGGTCAAACCATTTGTACTGTAGCCAGTGAAGTTCAAGGGATTCCCAGAGATTAAACTCAGTGGCCTGCAGGTTTAACAGGCTTGATCATGCATCCTTTTTAAAAATGAGATAATTGGGACCAGTAGATGGCGTAATGGTTATGTCACTGAACTCCCATGTAGTTGACCACAGTTCAAGTCCTTGACCCAGGAATGTAAATCATTCTCTCTTGACTTAACAGATTAAAAAAGTAATTATTATTTTTATTCTTTTCCTTCAAAAGGCAAAGATTTTTAAATGGTTTAATTTTGATCATACTCTTTTATTTATTTATTTTTTTAATCTACTAGCTCAGACTTTTGGAGATTGAATATCTTAGGCTTCTGGCATCTATCTGTACTTGATGTTGATTGGTCTGCTGTCAGTCGACTTTTTCGTTCCTTTGAATATAATTGCTATAAACTTCTGGTTGCTTTAAACATATATCTTTACCTTCAATGATTTAACAGTTTTATCAAGTGGAATCTGAGCATGAATCTTCATCAGGATTTGCATTTAAAAAAAAATTTGCTACAGAACATGTGCACTTTGCTGGAGAGAGACAAAGAGAGAGAGAGAGAAAGAACTAAGAAATCACCTTCCAGGGGCATGGCCACACCACATTCCCTCTCTACTTTCCTTTTGGGATTTTGAGCCTGCACACACAAACCCAGTTTTTTTGTTGTTGTTTTGTTTTGTTTTGTTTTGTTTCAAACAAAACACTACATGGCTGACCCAGCATGCTCCTTCAAACTGAGGGGGTCAGTTTTTCCTCAGTTATAAGCAATTCTTGGGTTGGCTCCATGCTGCATCAGTAATGCTCTATTCAAGAAAACTAGAGCCCACATGGAGGGGTTTGAATCCTCACTCTGGTCAGCCTGAAACACACCAGATGCATGCTCAAGTACCTAGTCTGACAGTCTGAAAGACCGGAGAAAGGCATGACCAGACCCTGTGGAGGGTGCTCAGCTCTCTCGCTCTTTCTCGCTAGTCTCATGTCTGTGTGTACACACTCTATCATGCACAACACCAAAAAGGGAGTCCTCAGCTCTTATCTTTAGACTACTGGGTCTGTCTGTGGTTGTAACACGTAATTGATGTACATTGGGCTTTTACCCTCTTGTCCATGTTTCTAGTTTATATTTTCTACCTTTTCATCACAACGATCTCCATTTTGTATAATCTCGAAGAGCTATCTTCCAATTTGTGATACTCTCCCAAGTTCTTTCAATGTGTTTGAATTTAAATTCATCTGTTGAGTTGTGAATTTGATTTTCTGTATTTAAATTTCTGTATTTCTTACATATATAATATTTTTTCCAAAATTACCCATTGAATTCTAAAATTGTCTTTACTGAATCAATTTTAAAATTCGATTTTAAAATATATATTCTTTATATACAGTCATTTTAAAGACAAATATTCTGGATGATTTGAAAAATTCCACTGTCATTTCATGTTCATTTTGATTCTGATTATTTTGGTTATTTGTGGCTATGCCAATAGTGATTCGTTTTCTCATATGGTTAAAATATTTTTTGTGGCCTATTCTCCAGGGAGATTCTTTTCTTCGGTAGAAGTCTCATACTCCTTGAGTTATAGTAATATACTGGTAGAGAAGTTAGATACTTATTTCTCCTAAGAACCTAGTAATTTCATCAATTTGGGACAAGATTATTATGTTAATTCTACAATTTAGCACTATTACTCCATAGCTTGTTTAACATAGACTTCTATCTGTGAATAGCTGAGGTTTCATTTACCAGCCAGTGCCAGCCAGGGTGGATAAAAGAATTGCTCGTTTTGCAGAGTGTGTACTGTGGAGTTACCCTTAAGGGGACCTCGCTGGACTTTAGTCTATCTTCCAGCTATTTCTCTGGTGCAGAGGGAGACCAATTGTAGACTCTCTAGATAGTGACAACTATTGTAGCTCTGTTTTGGGGGGAGGTAGAAATTTTGCTCTAGGGCCCATGCACTCACGAGAGAGATAGAGACAGAAAGAGAGAAATCACACACACACACACACACACACACACACACACACACACACACGGGTGATGGCCATGTTGTAATCCCTTCTCTTCCATTCTCCTCTTGGGATTCTGGATATGGATGCGCACATGCCTGGCATGAATTTCAAGCCTTTGGCTGGAAGTTCAGACTGCAGTTGGCCATGTGGGAGTCCAGGCCTTAACCACTACACCACCTGCTGGTCCCATCTATTATAGTTCTTAGCCATAGGGCTGAGCCTACAGCATTTGTAGCCTGAGAAATCAACCCATGTACTTAAAACTCTGTGTTCAGAATTTTCTTCATTTTCAGCACCTAGAAGTTTATCTTTCTTTTTTTTTTTTTTGAGCATATCTATGTATATGCAGTGTTTATTATATTATATCCAGCATCTTTATGTATTGTGAGTGAGTCAGCATCAGTTCCGTCTGCCATGTTTCTATAACTTCTAAAACAATTTTTTTTAGGAATGTCTGCCACATATTTGGGGATCCTGCTGTGAAGAAAAGCGTAGAAGTTTTATTTTTATTTTTTATTTATTTATTTATTTTTTGGTAATTCAGGCAACAGAAGTGATGTTAAAATTTTTAGAATTTTTTTTAAGAAGTTTTACAGAGACAATGAGATGGAAGCCTCTTATACTTACTTCTCCTGAAAAGTTCTTAAATTCAAAAGCCAATATGAGATACTGGTTCTGAGGGTAAAATAAATGGGCCCAGGTCACACATGCCAGGCTTCTTTCTCTTCCTTTAACCGAAAGAAATGCATGGAAATAAGCAAATTCTTCATATCCAATATGACATGTACTAGAACGAAGTATTATATCGCTTATGTTAATCAGCCTATATCTTTAAAATGGGGGACTTTTTTTTTTCTAAACATGAGACACTGTAATAAATGCATCTAGATTTACTAACGAGGAGTAGATGAATGAATCATTGCTACTGTAGAGCATGACTGGGTTTTATTTATTCAAAGAGCTGGACATGGGCCATCTTTCACCCATCCCTGATTTTGCTCCATCCCAGCAAGACATGCATTGTCTCGTCACAGACACAGCGGCATTCCCTCCG